>NW_027141036.1:0-150296 GCF_036365525.1 Heterodontus francisci
TCAGGGCAATTTGGCAAATTGGATCCAAAATTGGACTAGTGGCAGGAGGCAGAGGGTAATGGTCGAGGGTTGTTTTTGCGATTGGAAGCCTGTGACCAGTGGTTTACCGCAGGGATTGGTGCTGGGACCCTTGCTGTTTGTAGTGTACATTAATGATTTAGACATGAATAAGGGAGGTATGATAAGTGAGTTCGTAGATGACACGAAAATTGGTGGTGTCGTAAATAGTGAGGAGGAAATCCTTAGATTACAGGATGATATAGATGGGCTGGTAAGATGGGCGGAGCAGTGCGAAATGGAATTTAATCCTGAGAAGTGTGAGGTGATGCATTTTGTGAGGACTAACAAGGCAAGGGAATATACAATGGATGGTAGGGACTCTAGGAAGTACAGAGGGTCGGGGGGACCTTGGTGTACTTGTCCATAGATCACTGAAGGCAGCAGCACAGGTAGATAAGGTGGTTAGGAAGGCATATGGGATACTTGCCTTTATAAGCCGAGGCATAGAATATAAGAGCAGGGAGGTTATGATGGAGCTGTATAAAACACTAGTTAGGTCACAGCTGGAGTACTGTGTACAGTTCTGGTCACCACACTATAGGAAGGATGTGATTGCACTGGAGAGGGTGCAGAGGAGATTCACCAGGATATTGCCTGGGCTGGAGCATTTCAGCTATGAAGAGAGACTGAAAAGGCGAGGGGTTGTTTTCCTTAGAACAGTGAAAGATGAGGGGCGACATGATTGAGGTATACAAAATTATGAGGGGTATTGATAGGTTAGATAGGAAGAGACTTTTTCCCTTGGTGGAGGGGTCAGTAACCAGGGGACATCGATTTAAGGTAAGGGCGGGAGGTTGAGAGTGGATTTGAGGAAAACCTTTTTCACCCAGAGGGTGGTTGGAATCTGGAATATGCTGCCTGAAGAGGTGGTAGAAGCAGGAACCCTCACAACATTTAAGAAGTATTTAGATGAGCACTTGAAATGCCATATCATACAAGGCTACGGGCCAAGTGCTGGAAAATGGGACTAGAATAGTTCGGTGCTTGATGGCCGGCATGGACACAATGGGCCGAAGGGCCTGTTTCCGTGCTCTATGACTCTCTGTCTCTGTGTGTGTGTGTGTCTCTCTCTCTGTGTGTGTCTCTCTCTCTGTCTCTCTCTGTGTGTGTCTCTCTCTGTCTCCCTCTCTGTGTGACTCTCTCTGTCTGTCTGTCTCTGTTTCTCTCTCTCTCGTTCTCTCTTGGTCTCAGTCCCTGTCACTCTCGGTCTCTCTCTCTGTCTCTCTCTCTCTCTCTCTGTCTCTCTCTCTCTCTCTCTATGTCTCTCTCTCTCCTGCTCCCTTTCTCTCCCCATCTCTGTCTTCAAGTCATAGAGTTATACAGCACAGAAACAGGCCCTTTGGCCCATCGTGTCTGTGCCGACCATCAAGCACCTATCTATTCTAATCCCATCTTCCCGCACTGTGATGTAGTGGTATTGTCACTGGACTAGTAACCCAGAGACCCAGGGTATTGCTCTGGGGACATGGGTTCGAATCCCACCGCAGCAGAAGGTGGAATTTGAATCATCATCTCATGATGGCCATGAAACCATTGTCAATTGTGGTAAAAACCCATCTGGTTCACTAATGTCCTTTAGGGAAGGAAATCTGCTGTCCTTACCTGGTCTGGCCTACATGTGACTCCAGACCCACAGCAATGTGGTTAACTCTTATATGCTCTCTGAAATGGCCTAGCAAACCACTCAGTTGTAACTAACCACTACGAAGTGAATAAAAAGGAATGAAACCGGACGGACCACTCGGCATCGACCTAGGCACCGGAAACGACAACAGCAAACCCAGCCCTGTCGACCCTGCAAAGTCCTCCTTACTAACATCTGGGGGCTTGTGCCAAAGTTGGGAGAGCTGTCCCACAGACTAGTCAAGCAACAGCCTGACATAGTCATACTCACGGAATCATACCTTACAGACAATGTCCCAGACACTGCCATCACCATCCCTGGGTATGTCCTGTCCCACCGGCAGGACAGACCCAGCAGAGGTGGTGGCACAGTGGTATACAGTAGGGAGGGAGTTGCCCTGGGAGTCCTCAACATCGACTCCGGACCCCATGAAGTCTCATGGCATCAGGTCAAACATGGGCAAGGTAACCTCCTACTGATTACCACCTACCGCCCTCCCTCAGCTGATGACTCAGTACTCCACCATGTTAAACAGCAGTTGGAGGAAGCACTGAGGGTGTCAAGGGCACAGAGTATGCAGTGAGTGGGGGGACTTCAATGTCCATCACCAAGAGTGGCTCAGTAGCACCACAACTGACCGAGCTGGCTGACTCCTAAAGGACATAGCTGCTAGACTGGGTCTGCGGCAGATGGTGATAAAGGTCTGCAAAGGAAACTCAATCCCAGTCCGAATGCCAGAGCCGGAAGCCCAACATGACACGGCCCGAACCCAACACGTGTCGTCTGATCCTGTCAGGGTTGGGTCGGGTGGCAGGCCTTTACATCAGTACATGCTACTCAACCCGAACCCAACGGGTCCCGACGACGTGTCGGGGTCGGGTCAGACTTCCGGGCCCAGCATTTGGGCTCAGTCGCGTTTCCTTTGCACACTTTAAGGTGTTGAGGGAACCAACAAGAGGGAAAAACATACTTGACCTTGCCCTCACCAATCTGCCTGCCGCAGATGCTTCTGTCCATGACTGTATTGGTAGGAGTGACCACCGCACAGTCCTTGTGGAGACGAAGTCCCGCCTTCACATTGAGGATACCGTCCATCGTGTTGTGTGGCACTATCACTGTGCTAAATGGGATAGATTTCGAACAGATATAGCAATGCAAAACTGGGCATCCATGAGGCGCTGTGGGCCATCAGCAGCAGCAGAATTGTACTCAACCACAATCTGTAACCTCATGGTCCGGCATATCCCCCACTCTACCATTACCATCAAGCCAGGAGACCAACCCTGGTTCAATGAAGAGTGCAGGAGGGCATGCCAGGAGCAGCACCAGGCAGACCTCAAAATGAGGTGTCAACCTGGTGAAGCTACAACCTAGGACTACTTGCATGCCAAACTGCGTAAGCAGCATGCAATAGACAGAGTTAAGCAATCCCATAACCAACGGATCAGATCGAAGCTCTGCAGTCCTGCCACACCCAGCCGTAAATGGTGATGGACAATTAAACAACTAACTGGAGGAGGTGGCTCCACAAATATCCCCATCCACAATGATGGGGGAGCCCAGCACATCAGTACGAAAGATTTGAGTGGCGCAGTGGTTAGCACCGCAGCCTCACAGCTCCAGCGACCCGGGTTCGGTTCTGAGTACTGCCTGTGCGGAGTTTGCAAGTTCTCCCTGTGTCTGCGTGGGTTTTCACCGGGTGCTCCGGGTTTCCTCCCACAGCCAAAGACATGCAGGTTGATAGGTAAATTGGCCATTGTAAATTGCCCCTAGTGTAGGTAGGTGTAGGATAATTCAGGGAAGGTGGGGATGTGGTAGGGAATATGGGATTAATGTAGCATTAGTATAAATGGGTGGTTGATGGTCGGCACAGACTCGGTGAGCCGAAGGGCCTGTTTCAGTGCTGTATCTCTCTATTACTCTATAAGGCTGAAGCATTTGCAACAATCTTCAGCCAGAAGTGCCGAGTTGATGATCCATCTCGGCCTCCTCCTGAAATCCCCAGCATCACAGATGCCAGACTTCAGCCGATTTCATTCACTGCACGTAATATCAAGATACGACTGAAGGCACTGGATACTGCAAAGGCTATGGGCCCTGACAATATTCCAGCAATAGTACTGAAGACTTGTGCTGCAGAACATGCAGTGCCCTAGCCAAGCTGTTCCAGTACAGCTACAACACTGGCATCTACCTGGCAATGTGGAAAATTGCCCAGGTATGTCCTGTACACAAAAAGCAGGATAAGTCCAACCCGGCCAATTACCGCCCCATCAGCCTACTCTCAATCATCAGTAAAGTGATGGAAGGTCTCATCAACAGTGCCATCAAGCGGCACTTGCTTAGCAATAACCTGCTCAGTGATGCTCAGTAGGTTCCGCCACGGCCACTCAGCTCCTGAATTCATTACAGCCTTGGCTGATAAGTGGCAAGTAACATTCGCGCCACACAAGTGCCAGGCAATGACCATCTCCAACAAGAGCAAATCTAACCATCTCCCCTTGACAGTCAGTGGCATTACCATCGCTGAATCCCCCACTATCAACATCCTAGGGGCTACCATTGACCAGAAACTGAACTGGAGAAGCCATATAAATACCGTGGCTACAAGAGCAGGTCAGAGGCTAGGAATCCTGCAGCGAGTAACTCACCTCCTGACTCCCCAAAGCCTGTCCACCATCTATAAGGCATAAGTCAGGAGTGTGATGGAATACTCTCCACTTGCCTGGATGGGTGCAGCTCCAACAACACTCAAGAAGCTCGACACCATCCAGGACAAAGCAGCCCGCTTGATTGGCACCCCATCTACAAACATTCACTCCCTCCACCACCGACGTACAGTGGCAGCAGTGTGTACCATCTACAAGATGCACTGCAGCAATGTACCAAGACTCCTCAGACAGCACCTTCCAAACCTACGACCTCTACAATGAGAAGGACAAGGGGGCAGCAAATGCATGGGAGCATCACCACCTGCAGGTTCCCCTCTAAGACACACCATCCTGACTTGGAACTATATCACCGTTCCTTCACTGTCGCTGGGTCAAAATCCTGAAACTCCCTTCCTAACAGCACTATGGATAGACCTACCCACATGGACTGCAGCAGTTCAAGAAGGCAGCTCACCACCACCTTCTTAAGGGCAATTAGGGATGGGCAATAAATGCTGGCCTGGCCAACGACGCCCACATCCATGAAAGAGTAAAAAAAAATAGGCCACAGCTGGAGTACTAACTAGTGTTTTATACAGCTCCATCATAACCTCTCTGCTGTTATATTCTATGCTTCGGTTAATAAAGGCAAGTTTCCCATATGCCTTCCTAACCACCTTATCTACCTGTGCTGCTGCCTTCAGTGATCTATGGACAAGTACACCAAGTCCCTCTGACACTCTGTACTTCCTAGGGTCCTACCATCCATTGTATTTTCCCTTGCCTTGTTAGTCCTCCCAAAATGCATCACCTCACACTTTTCAGGATTAAATTCCATTTCGCACTGCTCCGCCCATCTTACCAGCCCATCTATATCGTCCTGTAATCTAAGGCTTTCCTCCTCACTATTTACAACACACACCAAGTTTTGTGTCATCTGCAAATTGCTGATCATTACTCCTATTTCATTGTCTAAATCATTAATATTACAAACAAAAGGAAGGGGGTATACTCTGGGATACAGAGGATTCAGATTTATAAGGTAATGGTAAAGACGAAGACTGAATATTTGAATTGGGTGGCTAAGCAATTTTGGATCAATTTGCAAATTGCAATGGATCATGGGCTCTTACACCTTTAACAATCTAATTGAGGGAATTTGATTTGAAGCTTACTGAAATCCATGTAGACTAATCAACTGCTTTAACCTCATCTACACATCTAGTCACTCCTCGAAAAATTCAATCAAGTTAGTTAGGCATGATCTCCCATGACAAAGCCATGCTGACTATCCTGATTAATCCCTGCCTGTCCAAGTGGAGATTAATCCTGTCCCTCAGAATTTTTTCAATAGTTTCCCTACCACTGATGTTAGACTCACCGGCTGTAATTACCTGGTTTATCCCTGCTACCCTTCTTGAATAATGATACCACATTCACTGTCCTCCAATCTTCTGGTACTACTCCTGTGGCCAGAGAGGATTTGAAAAATTTGTGTGTCTCTCTCTCTGTCAGTCTTTCTCTCTATCTCGCAGTGACCCACCCTCACAGTCTCTCTCTCTCTCGCAGTGACCCACCCTCACAGTCTCTCTCTCTCTCTCTCACAGTGACCACCCTCACAGTCTCTCTCTCTCTCTCTAACAGTGACCACCCTCACAGTCTCTGTCTCTTTCACAGTGACCAACCTCACAGTCTCTCTCTCTCTCTCTCTCTCGCTGTGACCCACCCCCACAGTCTCTCTCTCTCTCTATCTCTATCTCTATCTCGCAGTGACCACCCTCACAGTCTCTCTCTCTCTTTCTCTCTCTCTCTATCTATCTCTATCTCGCAGTGACCCACCCTCACAGTCTCTCTCTCTTTCTCTCTCTCTCTATCTATCTCTATCTCGCAGTGACCCACCCTCACAGTCTCTCTCTCTTTCTCTCTCTCCCTCTATCTCTATCTCGCAGTGACCCAACGTCTAAGTCTCTCTCTCTCTCTCTCGCAGTGACCCACCCTCACTTTCTCTCTCTCTCTCTCGCAGTGACCCACCCTCACTGTCTCTCTCTCTCTCGCAGTGACCCACACTCACACTCTCTCTCTCTCTCTCGCAGTGACCCACACTCACTCTCTCTCTCTATTTCTCTCTCGCAGTGACCCACCCTCACTCACTCTTTCTCTCTCTCTCGCAGTGACTCACACTCTCTCTCTCTCTCTCTCTCTCTCTCTCTCTCACATGACCCACCCTCACTCACTCACACTCTCTCTCTCTCGCAGTGACCCACCCTCTCAGTCTCTCTCTCGTCTTTCTCTTTCTGTCTCTCCCTCTCTCTCTCTCTCGCAGTGACCCACACTCACTGTCTATCTCTCTATCTCGCAGTGACCCACCCTCACAGTCTCTCTCTCTCTTTCTCTTTCTCTCTCTCTCTCTCTCTCTCGCATGACCCACCCTCACTCACTCTCTCTCTCTCTCGCAGTGACCCACCCTCACAGTCTCTCTCTCTTTCTCTCTCTCTTTGTCTCTCTCTCCCTCTATCTCGCAGTGACCACCCTCACAGTCTCTCTCTCTCTTTCTATTTCTCTCTCTCTCTCTCTCTCTCTCTCTCTCTCTCTCTCTCTCGCATGACCCACCCTCACTCACTCTCTCTCTCTCTCTCTCTCGCAGTGACCCACCCTCACAGTCTCTCTCTCTTTCTCTCTCTCTTTGTCTCTCTCTCTCTCTCTCTCTCTCTCTCGCAGTGACCACACTCACTGTCTATCTCTCTATCTCGCAGTGACCCACCCTCACAGTCTCTCTCTCTATCTCGCAGTGACCCACCCTCACAGTCTCTCTCTCTTTCTCTCTCTCTCTATCTATCTCTATCTCGCAGTGACCCACCCTCACAGTCTCTCTCTCTTTCTCTTTCTCCCTCTATCTCTATCTCGCAGTGACCCACCCTCACAGTCTCTCTCTCTATCTCGCAGTGACCCACACTCACTGTCTCTCTCTCTCTCTCTCTCGCAGTGACCCACCCTCACAGTCTCTCTCTCTTTCTCTCTCTCTTTCTCTCTCTCGCAGTGACCCACACTCACTGTCTATCTCTCTATCTCGCAGTGACCCACCCTCACAGTCTCTCTCTCTATCTCGCAGTGACCCACACTCACTGTCTCTCTCTCTGTCTCTCTCTCGCAGTGACCCAGCCTCACTGTCTCTCTCTCTCTCTCTTGCAAAGACCCACACTCACTGTCTGTCTGTCTGTCTGTCTGTCTCTCTCTCTCGCAGTGACCCACCCTCACTGTCTGTCTCTCTCTCTCTCTCTCTCGCAGTGACCCACCCTCACTGTCGCTCTCTCTCTCTCTCTCTCTCTCTCTCTCGCAGTGACCCACCCTCCCTGTCTCTCTCTCTCTCTCTCTCTCTCGCAGTGACCCACACTCACTGTCTCTCTCTCTCTCTCTCTCTCTCTCTATCTCGCAGTGACCACCCTCACAGTCTCTCTCTCTCTTTCTCTTTCTCTCTCTCCCTCTATCTTTATCTCGCAGTGACCCACACTCACAGTCTCTCTCTCTATCTCGCAGTGACCCACACTCACTGTCTCTCTCTCTCTCTCGCAGTGACCCACACTCACAGTCTCTCTCTCTATCTCGCAGTGACCCACCCTCAATGTCTCTCTCTCTCTCTCTCTCTCTCGCGCAGTGACCCACACTCACTGTCTCTCTCTCTCTCTTGCTGTGACCCACACTCACAGTCTCTCTCTCTATCTCGCAGTGACCCACCCTCAATGTCTCTCTCTCTCTCTCTCTCTCTCGCAGTGACCCACACTCACTGTCTCTCTCTCTCTCTCTCTCTCTATCTCGCAGTGACCACCCTCACAGTCTCTCTCTCTCTTTCTCTTTCTCTCTCTCCCTCTATCTCTATCTCGCAGTGACCCACACTCACTGTCTCTCTCTCCCTCTCTCGCAGTGACCCACACTCAATGTCTATCTCTCTCTCTCTCTCTATCGCAGTGACCCACCCTCACTGTCTCTCTCTCTCTCTCTCAGTGACCCACACTCACTGTCGCTCTCTCTCTCTCTCAGTGACCCACACTCATTGTCGCTCTCTCTCTCTCTCTCTCTCTCTCGCAGTGACCCACCCTCACTGTCTCTCTCTCTCTCTCTCTCTCTCTCTCTCTCGCAGTGACCCACACTCACTGTCTCTCTCTCTCTCTTGCAGTGACCCACCCTCACTCTCTCTCTCTCCCTCTCTCTCGCAGTGACCCACCCAAACTCTCTCTCTCTCTCTCTCGCAGTGACCCACCCTCTCACTCTCTCTCTCTCGCAGTGACCCACCCACACTCTCTCTCTCTCTCTCTCTCTCTCTCTCTCGCATGACCCACCCTCACTCACTCTCTCTCCCTCTCTCGCAGTGACCCACCCTCACAGTCTCTCTCTCTTCCTCTCTCTGTCTCTCTCTCTCTCTCTCTCTATCTCGCAGTGACCACCCTCACAGTCTCTCTCTCTCTTTCTCTTTCTCTCTCTCCCTCTATCTCTATCTCGCATGACCCACCCTCACTCACTCTCTCTCTCTCTCTCTCGCAGTGACCCACCCTCACAGTCTCTCTCTCTTTCTCTCTCTCTTTGTCTCTCTCTCTCTCTCTCTCTCTCGCAGTGACCCACCCTCACAGTCTCTCTCTCTATCTCGCAGTGACCCACACTCACTGTCTATCTCTCTATCTCGCAGTGACCCACCCTCACAGTCTCTCTCTCTCTCTCACATGACCCACCCTCACTCACTCACACTCTCTCTCTCTCGCAGTGACCCACCCTCTCAGTCTCTCTCTCTCTTTCTCTTTCTGTCTCTCCCTCTCTCTCTCTCTCGCAGTGACCCACACTCACTGTCTATCTCTCTATCTCGCAGTGACCCACCCTCACAGTCTCTCTCTCTCTTTCTCTTTCTCTCTCTCTCTCTCGCATGACCCACCCTCACTCACTCTCTCTCTCTCTCGCAGTGACCCACCCTCACAGTCTCTCTCTCTTTCTCTCTCTCTTTGTCTCTCTCTCCCTCTATCTCGCAGTGACCACCCTCACAGTCTCTCTCTCTCTTTCTATTTCTCTCTCTCTCTCTCTCTCTCTCTCTCTCTCTCTCTCTCGCATGACCCACCCTCACTCACTCTCTCTCTCTCTCTCTCTCGCAGTGACCCACCCTCACAGTCTCTCTCTCTTTCTCTCTCTCTTTGTCTCTCTCTCTCTCTCTCTCTCTCTCTCGCAGTGACCCACACTCACTGTCTATCTCTCTATCTCGCAGTGACCCACCCTCACAGTCTCTCTCTCTATCTCGCAGTGACCCACCCTCACAGTCTCTCTCTCTTTCTCTCTCTCTCTATCTATCTCTATCTCGCAGTGACCCACCCTCACAGTCTCTCTCTCTTTCTCTTTCTCCCTCTATCTCTATCTCGCAGTGACCCACCCTCACAGTCTCTCTCTCTATCTCGCAGTGACCCACACTCACTGTCTCTCTCTCTCTCTCTCTCGCAGTGACCCACCCTCACAGTCTCTCTCTCTTTCTCTCTCTCTTTCTCTCTCTCGCAGTGACCCACACTCACTGTCTATCTCTCTATCTCGCAGTGACCCACCCTCACAGTCTCTCTCTCTATCTCGCAGTGACCCACACTCACTGTCTCTCTCTCTGTCTCTCTCTCGCAGTGACCCAGCCTCACTGTCTCTCTCTCTCTCTCTCTTGCAAAGACCCACACTCACTGTCTGTCTGTCTGTCTGTCTGTCTCTCTCTCTCGCAGTGACCCACCCTCACTGTCTGTCTCTCTCTCTCTCTCTCTCGCAGTGACCCACCCTCACTGTCGCTCTCTCTCTCTCTCTCTCTCTCTCTCTCTCGCAGTGACCCACCCTCACTGTCTCTCTCTCTCTCTCTCTCTCTCTCTCGCAGTGACCCACCCTCCCTGTCTCTCTCTCTCTCTCTCTCTCTCGCAGTGACCCACACTCACTGTCTCTCTCTCTCTCTCTCTCTCTCTCTATCTCGCAGTGACCACCCTCACAGTCTCTCTCTCTCTTTCTCTTTCTCTCTCTCCCTCTATCTTTATCTCGCAGTGACCCACACTCACAGTCTCTCTCTCTATCTCGCAGTGACCCACACTCACTGTCTCTCTCTCTCTCTCGCAGTGACCCACACTCACAGTCTCTCTCTCTATCTCGCAGTGACCCACCCTCAATGTCTCTCTCTCTCTCTCTCTCTCTCGCAGTGACCCACACTCACTGTCTCTCTCTCTCTCTTGCTGTGACCCACACTCACAGTCTCTCTCTCTATCTCGCAGTGACCCACCCTCAATGTCTCTCTCTCTCTCTCTCTCTCTCGCAGTGACCCACACTCACTGTCTCTCTCTCTCTCTCTCTCTCTATCTCGCAGTGACCACCCTCACAGTCTCTCTCTCTCTTTCTCTTTCTCTCTCTCCCTCTATCTCTATCTCGCAGTGACCCACACTCACTGTCTCTCTCTCCCTCTCTCGCAGTGACCCACACTCAATGTCTATCTCTCTCTCTCTCTCTATCGCAGTGACCCACCCTCACTGTCTCTCTCTCTCTCTCTCAGTGACCCACACTCACTGTCGCTCTCTCTCTCTCTCAGTGACCCACACTCATTGTCGCTCTCTCTCTCTCTCTCTCTCTCTCGCAGTGACCCACCCTCACTGTCTCTCTCTCTCTCTCTCTCTCTCTCTCGCAGTGACCCACACTCACTGTCTCTCTCTCTCTCTTGCAGTGACCCACCCTCACTCTCTCTCTCTCCCTCTCTCTCGCAGTGACCCACCCAAACTCTCTCTCTCTCTCTCTCGCAGTGACCCACCCTCTCACTCTCTCTCTCTCGCAGTGACCCACCCACACTCTCTCTCTCTCTCTCTCTCTCTCTCTCGCATGACCCACCCTCACTCACTCTCTCTCCCTCTCTCGCAGTGACCCACCCTCACAGTCTCTCTCTCTTCCTCTCTCTGTCTCTCTCTCTCTCTCTCTATCTCGCAGTGACCACCCTCACAGTCTCTCTCTCTCTTTCTCTTTCTCTCTCTCCCTCTATCTCTATCTCGCATGACCCACCCTCACTCACTCTCTCTCTCTCTCTCTCGCAGTGACCCACCCTCACAGTCTCTCTCTCTTTCTCTCTCTCTTTGTCTCTCTCTCTCTCTCTCTCTCTCGCAGTGACCCACCCTCACAGTCTCTCTCTCTATCTCGCAGTGACCCACACTCACTGTCTATCTCTCTATCTCGCAGTGACCCACCCTCACAGTCTCTCTCTCTATCTCGCAGTGACCCACACTCACTGTCTATCTCTCTTTCTCTCTCTCTTTGTCTCTCTCTCTCTATCTCTCTCTCTCTCGCAGTGACCCACCCTCACAGTCTCTCTCTCTATCTCGCAGTGACCCACACTCACTGTCTATCTCTCTATCTCGCAGTGACCCACCCTCACTGTCTCTCTCTCTCTCTCTCTCTCTCTCTCTCGCAGTGACCCACCCTCACTGTCTCTCTCTCTCTCTCTCTCTCTCGCAGTGACCCACACTCACTGTCTCTCTCTCTCTCTCTCTCTTGCAAAGACCCACACTCACTGTCTGTCTGTCTGTCTCTCTCTCTCTCTCTCTCTCTCTCTCGCAGTGACCCACCCTCACTGTCTCTCTCTCTATCTCGCAGTGACCCACACTCACTGTCTATCTCTCTATCTCGCAGTGACCCACCCTCACTGTCTCTCTCTCTCTCTCTCTCTCTCTCTCTCGCAGTGACCCACCCTCACTGTCTCTCTCTCTCTCTCTCTCTCTCGCAGTGACCCACACTCACTGTCTCTCTCTCTCTCTCTCTCTTGCAAAGACCCACACTCACTGTCTGTCTGTCTGTCTGTCTCTCTCTCTCTCTCTCTCTCGCAGTGACCCACACTCACTGTCTATCTCTCTCTCTCGCAGTGACCCACCCTCACTGTCTCTCTCTCTCTCTCTCTGTCGCAGTGACCCACCCTCACTGTCTGTCTGTCTGTCTCTCTCTCTCTCTCTCGCAGTGACCCACCCTCACTGTCTCTCTCTCTCTCTCTCTCTCGCAGTGACCCACACTCACTGTCTCTCTCTCTCTCTCTCTCTCTATCTCGCAGTGACCACCCTCACAGTCTCTCTCTCTCTCTTTCTCTTTCTCTCTCTCCCTCTATCTCTATCTCGCAGTGACCCACACTCACAGTCTCTCTCTCTCTCTCGCAGTGACCCACACTCACTGTCTCTCTCTCTCTCTCGCAGTGACCCACACTCACAGTCTCTCTCTCTATCTCGCAGTGACCCACACTCACTGTCTCTCTCTCTCTCTCGCAGTGACCCACCCTCACAGTCTCTCTCTCTATCTCGCAGTGACCCACACTCACTGTCTATCTCTCTATCTCGCAGTGACCCACCCTCACAGTCTCTCTCTCTATCTCGCAGTGACCCACACTCACTGTCTATCTCTCTTTCTCTCTCTCTTTGTCTCTCTCTCTCTATCTCTCTCTCTCTCGCAGTGACCCACCCTCACTGTCTCTCTCTCTCTCTCTCTCTCTGCAGTGACCCACCCTCACTGTCTCTCTCTCTCTCTCTCTCTCTCTCTCGCTGTGACCCACACTCACTGTCTCTCTCTCTCTCTCTCTCTTGCAAAGACCCACACTCACTGTCTGTCTGTCTGTCTCTCTCTCTCTCTCTCTCTCTCTCTCTCGCAGTGACCCACCCTCACTGTCTCTCTCTCTATCTCGCAGTGACCCACACTCACTGTCTATCTCTCTATCTCGCAGTGACCCACCCTCACTGTCTCTCTCTCTCTCTCTCTCTCTCTCTCTCTCGCAGTGACCCACCCTCACTCTTTCTCTCTCTCTCTCGCAGTGACCCACCCTCACTCTTTCTCTCTCTCTCTTGCAGTGACCCACCCTCACTCTTTCTCTCTCTCTCTTGCAGTGACCCACCCTCACTGTCTCTCTCTCTCTCGCAGTGACCCACCCTCACTCTTTCTCTCTCTCTCTTGCAGTGACCCACCCTCACTGTTTCTCTCTCTCTCTTGCAGTGACGCACCCTCATGGTAGCAGTGCTGTGGCTGCAGCACAGCAGGGTGGTTATGAGATCCCAGCCCGTCTGCGCACACTGCACAATCTGGTGATCCAGTACGCCTCGCAGGGACGCTACGAGGTGGCCGTGCCCCTCTGCAAACAGGCCTTGGAGGATCTGGAGAAGACATCGGGCCACGATCACCCTGACGTGGCTACCATGCTCAACATCCTGGCACTGGTATACAGGTAGGTACAAGCAGCATCCCGGGCGTGCAGATACCCACTGCTTCTCTCTCTGCCCCCATGCCTTCTTACCTGGTCTCTGTCTCTCTGTTTTCTCTGGCTGCAGACCATTCACACCAGGTGCTTGCTGAATTGTCTCAGTCCGGCTGTCGTGACTCACCCCATTCTCTTTCCCCCCTCTCTCCGCACAGGGACCAGAATAAATACAAGGAGGCTGCTCACCTGTTAAACGATGCCCTGTCCATCAGGGAGAAGACCTTGGGCAAAGACCACCCAGCTGTAAGTGAGGCCGGGTCCTGGGCTGGTGAGGGGGCATTTGCAGAAAAGCAATCGGGGAAAGGGCCCAAATTCTGCTTTTCCGCCGCCCCCCCCCCCCCCACCCAACACGCTGATCACCCACCCCAGCCCCCGACGCTTTCCTTTTGCAGTCTCCCTCCCTCCATCCTGTCTGTCGCTTGAGGGGCTGTTTGAAGTGTGACCCTAGTCTGTGTAACAATTCAACACAAGAATCAACCTCCTTCTCAGCCAGCACCTCGGACACTCACCAGCAGGTGGTAATGCAGAGTGAGCACAGTTACAACACCAGTTACATAGAGAGCAAAGCTCCCTCTACACTGTCCTCACCAAACACTCCCAGGGCAGGTACAGAAAAAAAAAAACTGGGTTAGATACAGAGTAAAGCTCCTTCTACACTGTCCTCACCAAACACTCCCAGGGCAGGTACAGAAAAAAAAACTGGGTTAGATACAGAGTAAAGCTCCTTCTACACTGTCCTCACCAAACACTCCCAGGGCAGGTACAGAAAAAAAAACTGGGTTAGATACAGAGTAAAGCTCCTTCTACACTGTCCTCACCAAACACTCCCAGGGCAGGTACAGAAAAAAAAAACTGGGTTAGATACAGAGTAAAGCTCCTTCTACACTGTCCTCACCAAACACTCCCAGGGCAGGTACAGAAAAAAAAAACTGGGTTAGATACAGAGTAAAGCTCCCTCTACACTGTCCTCACCAAACACTCCCAGGGCAGGTACAGAAAAAAAAAACTGGGTTAGATACAGAGTAAAGCTCCCTCTACACTGTCCTCACCAAACACTCCCAGGGCAGGTACAGAAAAAAAAAACTGGGTTAGATACAGAGTAAAGCTCCCTCTACACTGTCCTCACCAAACACTCCCAGGGCAGGTACAGAAAAAAAAAACTGGGTTAGATACAGAGTAAAGCTCCTTCTACACTGTCCCCATCAAACACTCCCAGGGCAGGTACAGAAAAAAAACAAAAAACTGGGTTAGATACAGAGTAAAGCTCCTTCTACACTGTCCTCACCAAACACTCCCAGGACAGGTACAGAAAAAAAAAAACTGGGTTAGATACAGAGTAAAGCTCCCTCTACACTGTCCTCACCAAACACTCCCAGGGCAGGTACAGAAAAAAAAAACTGGGTTAGATACAGAGTAAAGCTCCTTCTACACTGTCCTCACCAAACACTCCCAGGGCAGGTACAGAAAAAAAAAACTGGGTTAGATACAGAGCAAAGCTCCTTCTACACTGTCCCCATCAAACACTCCCAGGGCAGGTACAGAAAAAAAAACTGGATTAGATACAGAGTAAAGCTCCCTCTACACTGTCCTCACCAAACACTCCCAGGGCAGGTACAGAAAAAAAAAACTGGGTTAGATACAGAGTAAAGCTCCTTCTACACTGTCCTCACCAAACACTCCCAGGGCAGGTACAGAAAAAAAAAACTGGGTTACATACAGAGTAAAGCTCCTTCTACACTGTCCTCACCAAACACTCCCAGGGCAGGTACAGAAAAAAAAAACTGGGTTAGATACAGAGTAAAGCTCCTTCTACACTGTCCTCACCAAACACTCCCAGGGCAGGTACAGAAAAAAAAAACTGGGTTAGATACAGAGTAAAGCTCCTTCTACACTGTCCTCACCAAACACTCCCAGGGCAGGTACAGAAAAAAAAAACTGGGTTAGATACAGAGTAAAGCTCCTTCTACACTGTCCTCACCAAACACTCCCAGGGCAGGTACAGAAAAAAAAAACTGGGTTAGATACAGAGTAAAGCTCCTTCTACACTGTCCTCACCAAACACTCCCAGGGCAGGTACAGAAAAAAAAAACTGGGTTAGATACAGAGTAAAGCTCCCTCTACACTGTCCTCACCAAACACTCCCAGGGCAGGTACAGAAAAAAAAAACTGGGTTAGATACAGAGTAAAGCTCCCTCTACACTGTCCTCACCAAACACTCCCAGGACAGGTACAGAAAAAAAAAACTGGGTTAGATACAGAGTAAAGCTCCCTCTACACTGTCCTCACCAAACACTCCCAGGGCAGGTACAGAAAAAAAAAACTGGGTTAGATACAGAGTAAAGCTCCCTCTACACTGTCCTCACCAAACACTCCCAGGACAGGTACAGAAAAAAAACAAAAAACTGGGTTAGATACAGAGTAAAGCTCCTTCTACACTGTCCTCACCAAACACTCCCAGGACAGGTACAGAAAAAAAAAAAACTGGGTTAGATACAGAGTAAAGCTCCTTCTACACTGTCCTCACCAAACACTCCCAGGGCAGGTACAGAAAAAAAAAACTGGGTTAGATACAGAGTAAAGCTCCCTCTACACTGTCCTCACCAAACACTCCCAGGGCAGGTACAGAAAAAAAAAAACTGGGTTAGATACAGAGTAAAGCTCCTTGTACACTGTCCTCACCAAACACTCCCAGGGCAGGTACAGAAAAAAAAAAAACTGGGTTAGATACAGAGTAAAGCTCCTTCTACACTGTCCTCACCAAACACTCCCAGGGCAGGTACAGAAAAAAAAAACTGGGTTAGATACAGAGTAAAGCTCCCTCTACACTGTCCTCACCAAACACTCCCAGGACAGGTACAGAAAAAAAACAAAAAACTGGGTTAGATACAGAGTAAAGCTCCCTCTACACTGTCCTCACCAAACACTCCCAGGACAGGTACAGAAAAAAAACAAAAAACTGGGTTAGATACAGAGTAAAGCTCCTTCTACACTGTCCTCACCAAACACTCCCAGGACAGGTACAGAAAAAAAAAAAACTGGGTTAGATACAGAGTAAAGCTCCTTCTACACTGTCCTCACCAAACACTCCCAGGGCAGGTACAGAAAAAAAAAACTGGGTTAGATACAGAGTAAAGCTCCCTCTACACTGTCCTCACCAAACACTCCCAGGACAGGTACAGAAAAAAAACAAAAAACTGGGTTAGATACAGAGTAAAGCTCCTTCTACACTGTCCTCACCAAACACTCCCAGGACAGGTACAGAAAAAAAAAAAACTGGGTTAGATACAGAGTAAAGCTCCCTCTACACTGTCCTCACCAAACACTCCCAGGGCAGGTACAGAAAAAAAAAACTGGGTTAGATACAGAGTAAAGCTCCTTCTACACTGTCCTCACCAAACACTCCCAGGGCAGGTACAGAAAAAAAAAACTGGGTTAGATACAGAGTAAAGCTCCCTCTACACTGTCCTCACCAAACACTCCCAGGGCAGGTACAGAAAAAAAAACTGGGTTAGATACAGAGTAAAGCTCCCTCTACACTGTCCTCACCAAACACTCCCAGGGCAGGTACAGAAAAAAAAAACTGGGTTAGATACAGAGTAAAGCTCCCTCTACACTGTCCTCACCAAACACTCCCAGGGCAGGTACAGAAAAAAAAACTGGGTTAGATACAGAGTAAAGCTCCCTCTACACTGTCCTCACCAAACACTCCCAGGGCAGGTACAGAAAAAAAAAACTGGGTTAGATACAGAGTAAAGCTCCCTCTACACTGTCCTCACCAAACACTCCCAGGGCAGGTACAGAAAAAAAAACTGGGTTAGATACAGAGTAAAGCTCCTTCTACACTGTCCCCATCAAACACTCCCAGGGCAGGTACAGAAAAAAAAACTGGGTTAGATACAGAGTAAAGCTCCTTCTACACTGTCCCCATCAAACACTCCCAGGGCAGGTACAGAAAAAAAAAACTGGGTTAGATACAGAGTAAAGCTCCCTCTACACTGTCCTCACCAAACACTCCCAGGGCAGGTACAGAAAAAAAAAACTGGGTTAGATACAGAGTAAAGCTCCCTCTACACTGTCCTCACCAAACACTCCCAGGGCAGGTACAGAAATAAAAAACTGGGTTAGATACAGAGTAAAGCTCCCTCTACACTGTCCTCACCAAACACTCCCAGGGCAGGTACAGAAAAAAAAAACTGGGTTAGATACAGAGTAAAGCTCCCTCTACACTGTCCTCACCAAACACTCCCAGGGCAGGTACAGAAAAAAAAACTGGGTTAGATACAGAGTAAAGCTCCCTCTACACTGTCCTCACCAAACACTCCCAGGGCAGGTACAGAAAAAAAAAACTGGGTTAGATACAGAGTAAAGCTCCCTCTACACTGTCCTCACCAAACACTCCCAGGGCAGGTACAGAAAAAAAAACTGGGTTAGATACAGAGTAAAGCTCCTTCTACACTGTCCCCATCAAACACTCCCAGGGCAGGTACAGAAAAAAAAACTGGGTTAGATACAGAGTAAAGCTCCTTCTACACTGTCCCCATCAAACACTCCCAGGGCAGGTACAGAAAAAAAAAACTGGGTTAGATACAGAGTAAAGCTCCCTCTACACTGTCCTCACCAAACACTCCCAGGGCAGGTACAGAAAAAAAAAACTGGGTTAGATACAGAGTAAAGCTCCCTCTACACTGTCCTCACCAAACACTCCCAGGGCAGGTACAGAAAAAAAAAACTGGGTTAGATACAGAGTAAAGCTCCTTCTACACTGTCCTCACCAAACACTCCCAGGGCAGGTACAGAAAAAAAAACTGGGTTAGATACAGAGTAAAGCTCCTTCTACACTGTCCTCACCAAACACTCCCAGGGCAGGTACAGAAAAAAAAAACTGGGTTAGATACAGAGTAAAGCTCCTTCTACACTGTCCTCACCAAACACTCCCAGGGCAGGTACAGAAAAAAAAAACTGGGTTAGATACAGAGTAAAGCTCCTTCTACACTGTCCTCACCAAACACTCCCAGGACAGGTACAGAAAAAAAAAACTGGGTTAGATACAGAGTAAAGCTCCCTCTACACTGTCCCCATCAAACACTCCCAGGGCAGGTACAGAAAAAAAAACTGGATTAGATACAGAGTAAAGCTCCTTCTACACTGTCCCCATCAAACACTCCCAGGGCAGGTACAGAAAAAAAAAACTGGGTTAGATACAGAGTAAAGCTCCTTCTACACTGTCCCCATCAAACACTCCCAGGGCAGGTACCGAAAAAAAAACTGGGTTAGATACAGAGTAAAGCTCCTTCTACACTGTCCTCACCAAACACTCCCAGGGCAGGTACAGAAAAAAAAACTGGGTTAGATACAGAGTAAAGCTCCCTCTACACTGTCCCCATCAAACACTCCCAGGACAGGTACAGAAAAAAAAAAACTGGGTTAGATACAGAGTAAAGCTCCTTCTACACTGTCCCCATCAAACACTCCCAGGGCAGGTACAGAAAAAAAAAAACTGGGTTAGATACAGAGTAAAGCTCCTTCTACACTGTCCTCACCAAACACTCCCAGGGCAGGTACAGAAAAAAAAACTGGGTTAGATACAGAGTAAAGCTCCCTCTACACTGTCCCCATCAAACACTCCCAGGACAGGTACAGAAAAAAAAAAACTGGGTTAGATACAGAGTAAAGCTCCCTCTACACTGTCCCCATCAAACACTCCCAGGACAGGTACAGAAAAAAAAAAACTGGGTTAGATACAGAGTAAAGCTCCTTCTACACTGTCCTCACCAAACACTCCCAGGGCAGGTACAGAAAAAAAAACTGGGTTAGATACAGAGTAAAGCTCCCTCTACACTGTCCCCATCAAACACTCCCAGGACAGGTACAGAAAAAAAAAACTGGGTTAGATACAGAGTAAAGCTCCTTCTACACTGTCCCCATCAAACACTCCCAGGGCAGGTACAGAAAAAAAAAAACTGGGTTAGATACAGAGTAAAGCTCCTTCTACACTGTCCTCACCAAACACTCCCAGGGCAGGTACAGAAAAAAAAACTGGGTTAGATACAGAGTAAAGCTCCCTCTACACTGTCCCCATCAAACACTCCCAGGACAGGTACAGAAAAAAAAAAACTGGCTTAGATACAGAGTAAAGCTCCCTCTACACTGTCCTCACCAAACACTCCCAGGGCAGGTACAGAAAAAAAAAACTGGGTTAGATACAGAGTAAAGCTCCTTCTACACTGTCCCCATCAAACACTCCCAGGACAGGTACAGAAAAAAAAAAACTGGGTTAGATACAGAGTAAAGCTCCCTCTACACTGTCCCCATCAAACACTCCCAGGACAGGTACAGAAAAAAAAAACTGGGTTAGATACAGAGTAAAGCTCCCTCTACACTGTCCTCACCAAACACTCCCAGGGCAGGTACAGAAAAAAAAACTGGGTTAGATACAGAGTAAAGCTCCCTCTACACTGTCCTCACCAAACACTCCCAGGGCAGGTACAGAAAAAAAAAACTGGGTTAGATACAGAGTAAAGCTCCCTCTACACTGTCCTCACCAAACACTCCCAGGGCAGGTACAGAAAAAAAAACTGGGTTAGATACAGAGTAAAGCTCCTTCTACACTGTCCCCATCAAACACTCCCAGGGCAGGTACAGAAAAAAAAACTGGGTTAGATACAGAGTAAAGCTCCTTCTACACTGTCCCCATCAAACACTCCCAGGGCAGGTACAGAAAAAAAAAACTGGGTTAGATACAGAGTAAAGCTCCCTCTACACTGTCCTCACCAAACACTCCCAGGGCAGGTACAGAAAAAAAAAACTGGGTTAGATACAGAGTAAAGCTCCCTCTACACTGTCCTCACCAAACACTCCCAGGGCAGGTACAGAAAAAAAAAACTGGGTTAGATACAGAGTAAAGCTCCTTCTACACTGTCCTCACCAAACACTCCCAGGGCAGGTACAGAAAAAAAAACTGGGTTAGATACAGAGTAAAGCTCCTTCTACACTGTCCTCACCAAACACTCCCAGGGCAGGTACAGAAAAAAAAAACTGGGTTAGATACAGAGTAAAGCTCCTTCTACACTGTCCTCACCAAACACTCCCAGGGCAGGTACAGAAAAAAAAAACTGGGTTAGATACAGAGTAAAGCTCCTTCTACACTGTCCTCACCAAACACTCCCAGGACAGGTACAGAAAAAAAAAACTGGGTTAGATACAGAGTAAAGCTCCCTCTACACTGTCCCCATCAAACACTCCCAGGGCAGGTACAGAAAAAAAAACTGGATTAGATACAGAGTAAAGCTCCTTCTACACTGTCCCCATCAAACACTCCCAGGGCAGGTACAGAAAAAAAAAACTGGGTTAGATACAGAGTAAAGCTCCTTCTACACTGTCCCCATCAAACACTCCCAGGGCAGGTACCGAAAAAAAAACTGGGTTAGATACAGAGTAAAGCTCCTTCTACACTGTCCTCACCAAACACTCCCAGGGCAGGTACAGAAAAAAAAACTGGGTTAGATACAGAGTAAAGCTCCCTCTACACTGTCCCCATCAAACACTCCCAGGACAGGTACAGAAAAAAAAAAACTGGGTTAGATACAGAGTAAAGCTCCTTCTACACTGTCCCCATCAAACACTCCCAGGGCAGGTACAGAAAAAAAAAAACTGGGTTAGATACAGAGTAAAGCTCCTTCTACACTGTCCTCACCAAACACTCCCAGGGCAGGTACAGAAAAAAAAACTGGGTTAGATACAGAGTAAAGCTCCCTCTACACTGTCCCCATCAAACACTCCCAGGACAGGTACAGAAAAAAAAAAACTGGGTTAGATACAGAGTAAAGCTCCCTCTACACTCTCCCCATCAAACACTCCCAGGACAGGTACAGAAAAAAAAAAACTGGGTTAGATACAGAGTAAAGCTCCTTCTACACTGTCCTCACCAAACACTCCCAGGGCAGGTACAGTAAAAAAAACTGGGTTAGATACAGAGTAAAGCTCCCTCTACACTGTCCCCATCAAACACTCCCAGGACAGGTACAGAAAAAAAAAACTGGGTTAGATACAGAGTAAAGCTCCTTCTACACTGTCCCCATCAAACACTCCCAGGGCAGGTACAGAAAAAAAAAAACTGGGTTAGATACAGAGTAAAGCTCCTTCTACACTGTCCTCACCAAACACTCCCAGGGCAGGTACAGAAAAAAAAACTGGGTTAGATACAGAGTAAAGCTCCCTCTACACTGTCCCCATCAAACACTCCCAGGACAGGTACAGAAAAAAAAAAACTGGCTTAGATACAGAGTAAAGCTCCCTCTACACTGTCCTCACCAAACACTCCCAGGGCAGGTACAGAAAAAAAAAACTGGGTTAGATACAGAGTAAAGCTCCTTCTACACTGTCCCCATCAAACACTCCCAGGACAGGTACAGAAAAAAAAAAACTGGGTTAGATACAGAGTAAAGCTCCCTCTACACTGTCCTCACCAAACACTCCCAGGGCAGGTACAGAAAAAAAAACTGGGTTAGATACAGAGTAAAGCTCCCTCTACACTGTCCTCACCAAACACTCCCAGGGCAGGTACCGAAAAAAAAAAACTGGGTTAGATACAGAGTAAAGCTCCCTCTACACTGTCCTCACCAAACACTCCCAGGACAGGTACAGAAAAAAAACAAAAAACTGGGTTAGATACAGAGTAAAGCTCCCTCTACACTGTCCCCATCAAACACTCCCAGGACAGGTACAGTACGGGGTTAGATACAGAATAAAACCCCTCCTATCTTGTTCCCAGGAACTGTACTTGGAATGTAGGGAGGGTTGTTCCAGACTGATGAATATTGTTGGTACCACCAGCCTGACTGCACTGTTTGTTCTGAGCAGGTAGCAGCGACCCTGAATAACCTCGCCGTTCTCTATGGGAAGCGGGGGAAGTACAAGGAAGCAGAGCCTCTGTGCAAAAGAGCACTGGAGATCCGGGAGAAGGTGAGCTGGGCACAGGGAGTAGGTGATGAGTCTAATAGCAGAATGTGAATTCTGACAGATGGCAACCCCAGTAACGGACACTGGGGTTTCAGTCCAAATCGCACTGTCGGAGGGTAGTACTGAGGGAGCGCTGCACTGTCTGATGGTCAGTACTGAGGGAGTGCTGCACTGTCTGAGGGTCAGTACTGAGGGAGTGCTGCACTGTCTGAGGGTCGGTACCGAGAGAGCGCCACACTGACGGAGGGGCAGTACCGAGGGAGTGCCACACTGACGGAGGGGCAGTACTGAGGGAGCGCCACATTGACGGAGGGGCAGTACTGAGGGAGCGCCACACTGCCAGAGGGTTGGTACCGAGAGAGCGCCACACTGTCGGAGGGTCAGTACTGAGGGAGTGCTGCACTGTCGGAGGGTCAGTACTGAGGGAGTGCTGCACTATCAGAGGGTCAATACCGAGGGAGCGCCACACTGGCGGAGGGGCAGTACCGAGGGAGTGCTGCACTGAAAGAGGGTCAGTAATGAGGGACCGAAAATGAAATACGATGCAGGGCTGTGGTCTTGTTTACTGCCCATTGGTTTGGGAGGTTGGTGTGGTTGCTGGTGGGCTGTGGTGTCTTCACCGTCTCACGTTCTGACATGGTTTTCTCTGGCACAGGTCCTGGGTAAAGATCACCCTGATGTGGCCAAACAGCTGAATAATCTGGCCCTGCTGTGCCAGAACCAGGGCAAATATGAGGAGGTGGAGTATTACTACCGGCGAGCCCTGGAGATCTATGAGTCCCGGCTCGGACCTGATGATCCCAACGTGGCAAAGACGAAGAACAACCTGGTGAGGAGTGGGAGGAGCAGGGGGTGTAGGGGTAGGTGGGGAGAGGGGAGAGCTGGTGGGGGGAGGCGAGGGGCTGAGGGAGGAACGAGGGGCGAGACGGGGGTGAGGGAGGTGTTGTGGGGGGGGGAGCGAGGGAGTGAGGGGGGAAACAGGGGGTTGGTGTGTGTGGGGGTAGGTGGGGAGCCGGGGAGGAGACGGAGGTGAGAGAGGTGTGGGGAGATGGGAGGGGGTGAGGGAGGAGTGAGTGGGGGTGTGAGGGGAGAGACGGGGGCGAGGGGGGAGACGGAGGGTGGGTGTGAGGTGGGAAAGGGTGTGTGGAGGTGACCAGGGTGCCAGGTGGAGTTTGTGGGGAAGCGGGGAGCCGGGTGGGGTTGTCCGCCCATCCCCCCAGCTCTCCGACCATCCTGTGGAAGAGGAGAGGTTGTAGGGCCCCCAAGGGGGAGAGGAGGTGGGAGGGGCCATTTGAGGCTTCTGAAGGGGATCGGGGATCTGAGAATGAAAGGACGGTATGGCCGCAGCAAGTGGTAGCTCTGTCCATTGTGGATAAATCGCTCACTGGTTTCTCTTCCTGTAGGCCTCCTGCTATCTGAAGCAAAACAAGTACAAGGAGGCAGAAACTCTGTACAAGGAAATCCTGACACGTGCCCATGAGAAAGAGTTTGGATCAGTCAATGGTATATGAACAGTTTTATACAGACTGGGCCTCCTGGAAACACGGAGTGTTTACAGAGCAAATTGCAGAGATTGCTGACAGGAATATGATGCCCACCATGAAACCCATCCCTCTAGTTCACTAACCCTCCCATTGAAACCCATCCCTCTAGTTCACTGACCCTCCCATTGAAACCCATCCCTCTAGTTCACTAACTCTCCCATTGAAACCCATCCCTCTAGTTCACTAACCCTCCCATCGAAACCCATCCCTCTAGTTCACTAACCCTTCCATTGAAACCCATTCCTCTAGTTCACTAACCCTCCCATTGAAACCCATCCCTCTAGTTCACTAACTCTCCCATTGAAACCCATCCCTCTAGTTCACTAACCCTCCCATCGAAACCCATCCCTCTAGTTCACTAACCCTTCCATTGAAACCCATTCCTCTAGTTCACTAACCCTCCCATTGAAACCCATCCCTCTAGTTCACTAACCCTCCCATTGAAACCCATCCCTCTAGTTCACTGACCCTCCCATTGAAACCCATCCCTCTAGTTCACTAACCCTCCCATTGAAACCCATCCCTCTAGTTCACTAACTCTCCCATTGAAACCCATCCCTCTAGTTCACTAACTCTCCCATTGAAACCCATCCCTCTAGTTCACTAACCCTCCCATTGAAACCCATCCCTCTAGTTCACTAACCCTCCCATTGAAACCCATCCCTCTAGGTCACTAACTCTCCCATTGAAACCCATCCCTCTAGTTCACTAACCCTCCCATTGAAACCCATCCCTCTAGTTCACTAACCCTCCCATTGAAACCCATCCCTCTAGTTCACTAACTCTCCCATTGAAACCCATCCCTCTAGTTCACTAACTCTCCCATTGAAACCCATCCCTCTAGTTCACTGACCCTCCCATTGAAACCCATCCCTCTAGTTCACTAACTCTCCCATTGAAACCCATCCCTCTAGTTCACTAACCCTCCCATTGAAACCCATCCCTCTAGTTCACTAACCCTCCCATCGAAACCCATCCCTCTAGTTCACTAACTCTCCCATTGAAACCCATCCCTCTAGTTCACTAACTCTCCCATTGAAACCCATCCCTCTAGTTCACTAACCCTCCCATTGAAACCCATCCCTCTAGTTCACTAACTCTCCCATTGAAACCCATCCCTCTAGTTCACTGACCCTCCCATTGAAACCCATCCCTCTAGTTCACTAACCCTCCCATTGAAACCCATCCCTCTAGTTCACTAACTCTCCCATTGAAACCCATCCCTCTAGTTCACTAACCCTCCCATTGAAACCCATCCCTCTAGTTCACTAACCCTCCCATTGAAACCCATCCCTCTAGTTCACTAACCCTCCCATTGAAACCCATCCCTCTAGTTCACTAACTCTCCCATTGAAACCCATCCCTCTAGTTCACTGACCCTCCCATTGAAACCCATCCCTCTAGTTCACTAACCCTCCCATTGAAACCCATCCCTCTAGTTCACTAACTCTCCCATTGAAACCCATCCCTCTAGTTCACTAACTCTCCCATTGAAACCCATCCCTCTAGTTCACTGACCCTCCCATTGAAACCCATCCCTCTAGTTCACTAACCCTCCCATTGAAACCCATCCCTCTAGTTCACTAACCCTCCCATTGAAACCCATCCCTCTAGTTCACTAACCCTCCCATTGAAACCCATCCCTCTAGTTCACTAACCCTCCCATTGAAACCCATCCCTCTAGTTCACTGACCCTCCCATTGAAACCCATCCCTCTAGTTCACTAACCCTCCCATCGAAACCCATCCCTCTAGTTCACTAACTCTCCCATTGAAACCCATCCCTCTAGTTCACTAACCCTCCCATTGAAACCCATCCCTCTAGTTCACTAACTCTCCCATTGAAACCCATCCCTCTAGTTCACTAACTCTCCCATTGAAACCCATCCCTCTAGTTCACTAACTCTCCCATTGAAACCCATCCCTCTAGTTCACTGACCCTCCCATTGAAACCCATCCCTCTAGTTCACTAACTCTCCCATTGAAACCCATCCCTCTAGTTCACTAACTCTCCCATTGAAACCCATCCCTCTAGTTCACTAACCCTCCCATTGAAACCCATCCCTCTAGTTCACTAACTCTCCCATCGAAACCCATCCCTCTAGTTCACTAACTCTCCCATTAAAACCCATCCCTCTAGTTCACTAACTCTCCCATTGAAACCCATCCCTCTCGTTCACTAACTCTCCCATTGAAACCCATCCCTCTAGTTCACTAACCCTCCCATTGAAACCCATCCCTCTAGTTCACTAACCCTCCCATTGAAACCCATCCCTCTAGTTCACTAACTCTCCCATTGAAACCCATCCCTCTAGTTCACTAACCCTCCCATTGAAACCCATCCCTCTAGTTCACTAACTCTCCCATTGAAACCCATCCCTCTAGTTCACTAACCCTCCCATCGAAACCCATCCCTCTAGTTCACTAACCCTCCCATTGAAACCCATCCCTCTAGTTCACTAACTCTCCCATTGAAACCCATCCCTCTAGTTCACTAACTCTCCCATTGAAACCCATCCCTCTAGTTCACTAACTCTGCCATCCAAACCCATCCCTCTAGTTCACTAACTCTCCCATTGAAACCCATCCCTCTAGTTCACTAACTCTGCCATCCAAACCCATCCCTCTAGTTCACTAACTCTCCCATTGAAACCCATCCCTCTAATTCACTAACCCTCCCATTGAAACCCATCCCTCTAGTTCACTAACTCTCCCATTGAAACCCATCCCTCTAGTTCACTAACACCCCCATCGAAACCCATCCCTCTAGTTCACTAACCCTCCCATTGAAACCCATCCCTCTAGTTCACTAACTCTCCCATTGAAACCCATCCCTCTAGTTCACTAACTCTCCCATTGAAACCCATCCCTCTAGTTCACTAACTCTCCCATTGAAACCCATCCCTCTAGTTCACTAACCCTCCCATTGAAACCCATCCCTCTAGTTCACTAACTCTCCCATTGAAACCCATCCCTCTAGTTCACTAACCCTCCCATTGAAACCCATCTCTCTAGTTCACTAACCCTCCCATTGAAACCCATCCCTCTAGTTCACTAACTCTCCCATTGAAACCCATCCCTCTAGTTCACTAACTCTCCCATTGAAACCCATCCCTCTAGTTCACTAACTCTCCCATTGAAACCCATCCCTCTAGTTCACTAACCCTCCCATTGAAACCCATCCCTCTAGTTCACTAACTCTCCCATTGAAACCCATCCCTCTAGTTCACTAACCCTCCCATTGAAACCCATCCCTCTAGTTCACTAACCCTCCCATCGAAACCCATCCCTCTAGTTCACTAACACCCCCATTGAAACCCATCCCTCTAGTTCACTAACCCTCCCATCGAAACCCATCCCTCTAGTTCACTAACTCTCCCATTGAAACCCATCCCTCTAGTTCACTAACCCTCCCATCGAAACCCATCCCTCTAGTTCACTAACCCTCCCATTGAAACCCATCCCTCTAGTTCACTAACTCTCCCATTGAAACCCATCCCTCTAGTTCACTAACTCTCCCATTGAAACCCATCCCTCTAGTTCACTATCTCTCCCATTGAAACCCATCCCTCTAGTTCACTAACTCTCCCATTGAAACCCATCCCTCTAGTTCACTAACTCTCCCATTGAAACCCATCCCTCTAGTTCACTAACCCTCCCATTGAAACTCCTCCCTCTAGTTCACTAACTCTCCCATCGAAACCCATCCCTCAAGTTCACTAACTCTCCCATTGAAACCCATCCCTCTAGTTCACTAACCCTCCCATTGAAACCCATCCCTCTAGTTCACTAACTCTCCCATTGAAACCCATCCCTCTAGTTCACTAACCCTCCCATTGAAACCCATCCCTCTAGTTCACTAACTCTCCCATTGAAACCCATCCCTCTAGTTCACTAACTCTCTCATTGAAACCCATCCCTCAAGTTCACTAACTCTCCCATTGAAACCCATCCCTCTAGTTCACTAACTCTCCCATTGAAACCCATCCCTCTAGTTCACTAACTCTCTCATTGAAACCCATCCCTCAAGTTCACTAACTCTCCCATTGAAACCCATCCCTCTAGTTCACTAACCCTCCCATTGAAACCCATCCCTCTAGTTCACTAACTCTCCCATTGAAACCCATCCCTCTAGTTCACTAACTCTCCCATCGAAACCCATCCCTCAAGTTCACTAACTCTCCCATTGAAACCCATCCCTCTAGTTCACTAACCCTCCCATTGAAACCCATCCCTCTAGTTCACTAACTCTCCCATTGAAACCCATCCCTCTAGTTCACTAACCCTCCCATTGAAACCCATCCCTCTAGTTCACTAACTCTCCCATCGAAACCCATCCCTCAAGTTCACTAACTCTCCCATTGAAACCCATCCCTCTAGTTCACTAACCCTCCCATTGAAACCCATCCCTCTAGTTCACTAACTCTCCCATTGAAACCCATCCCTCTAGTTCACTAACCCTCCCATTGAAACCCATCCCTCTAGTTCACTAACTCTCCCATTGAAACCCATCCCTCTAGTTCACTAACTCTCTCATTGAAACCCATCCCTCTAGTTCACTAACCCTCCCATTGAAACCATCCCTCTAGTTCACTAACTCTCCCATTGAAACCCATCCCTCTAGTTCACTAACCCTCCCATCGAAACCCATCCCTCTAGTTCACTAACCCTCCCATTGAAACCCATCCCTCTAGTTCACTAACTCTCCCATTGAAACCCATCCCTCTAGTTCACTAACCCTCCCATCGAAACCCATCCCTCTAGTTCACTAACTCTCCCATTGAAACCCATCCCTCTAGTTCACTAACCCTCCCATTGAAACCCATCCCTCTAGTTCACTAACCCTCCCATTGAAACCCATCCCTCTAGTTCACTAACTCTCCCATTGAAACCCATCCCTCTAGTTCACTAACTCTCCCATTGAAACCCATCCCTCTAGTTCACTAACCCTCCCATTGAAACCCATCCCTCTAGTTCACTAACCCTCCCATTGAAACCCATTCCTCTAGTTCACTAACCCTCCCATTGAAACCCATCCCTCTAGTTCACTAACCCTCCCATCGAAACCCATCCCTCTAGTTCACTAACCCTCCCATTGAAACCCATCCCTCTAGTTCACTAACCCTCCCATTGAAACCCATCCCTCTAGTTCACTAACTCTCCCATTGAAACCCATCCCTCCAGTTCACTAACTCTCCCATTGAAACCCATCCCTCTAGTTCACTAACCCTCCCATTGAAACCCATTCCTCTAGTTCACTAACCCTCCCATTGAAACCCATCCCTCTAGTTCACTAACTCTCCCATTGAAACCCATCCCTCTAGTTCACTAACCCTCCCATTGAAACCCATCCCTCTAGTTCACTAACTCTGCCATCCAAACCCATCCCTCTAGTTCACTAACTCTCCCATCAAAACCCATCCCTCTAGTTCACTAACTCTCCCATTGAAACCCATCCCTCTAGTTCACTAACTCTCCCATCAAAACGCATCCCTCTAATTCACTAACCCTCCCATTGAAACCCATCCCTCTAGTTCACTAACTCTGCCATCCAAACCCATCCCTCTAGTTCACTAACCCTCCCATCCAAACCCATCCCTCTAGTTCACTAACCCTCCCATTGAAACCCATCCCTCTAGTTCACTAACTCTGCCATCCAAACCCATCCCTCTAGTTCACTAACCCTCCCATTGAAACCCATCCCTCTAGTTCACTAACCCTCCCATTGAAACCCATCCCTCTAGTTCACTAACTCTCCCATCGAAACCCATCCCTCTAGTTCACTAACTCTCCCATTGAAACCCATCCCTCTAGTTCACTAACTCTCCCATTGAAACCCATCCCTCTAGTTCACTAACTCTCCCAGTGAAACCCATCCCTCTAGTTCACTAACTCTCCCATTGAAACCCATCCCTCTAGTTCACTAACTCTCCCATTGAAACCCATCCCTCTAGTTCACTAACTCTCCCATTGAAACCCATCCCTCTAGTTCACTAACTCTCCCATCGAAACCCATCCCTCAAGTTCACTAACTCTCCCATTGAAACCCATCCCTCTAGTTCACTAACCCTCCCATTGAAACCCATCCCTCTAGTTCACTAACTCTCCCATTGAAACCCATCCCTCTAGTTCACTAACCCTCCCATTGAAACCCATCCCTCTAGTTCACTAACTCTCCCATTGAAACCCATCCCTCTAGTTCACTAACCCTCCCATTGAAACCCATCCCTCTAGTTCACTAACCCTCCCATTGAAACCCATCCCTCTAGTTCACTAACTCTCCCATTGAAACCCATCCCTCTAGTTCACTAACCCTCCCATTGAAACCCATCCCTCTAGTTCACTAACCCTCCCATTGAAACCCATCCCTGTAGTTCACTAACTCTGCCATTGAAACCCATCCCTCTAGTTCACTAACCCTCCCATCGAAACCCATCCCTCTAGTTCACTAACTCTCCCATCAAAACGCATCCCTCTAATTCACTAACCCTCCCATTGAAACCCATCCCTCTAGTTCACTAACACCCCCATTGAAACCCATCCCTCTAGTTCACTAACCCTCCCATTGAAACCCATCCCTCTAGTTCACTAACTCTCCCATTGAAACCCATCCCTCTAGTTCACTAACTCTCCCATTGAAACCCATCCCTCTAGTTCACTAACTCTCCCATTGAAACCCATCCCTCTAGTTCACTAACTCTCCCATTGAAACCCATCCCTCTAATTCACTAACTCTCCCATTGAAACCCATCCCTCTAGTTCACTAACTCTCCCATTGAAACCCATCCCTCTAGTTCACTAACCCTCCCATTGAAACCCTTCCCTCTAGTTCACTAACCCTCCCATTGAAACCCATCCCTCTAGTTCACTAACTCTCCCATTGAAACCCATCCCTCTAATTCACTAACCCTCCCATTGAAACCCATCCCTCTAGTTCACTAACTCTCCCATTGAAACCCATACCTCTAGTTCACTAACCCTCCCATTGAAACCCATCCCTCTAGTTCACTAACTCTCCCATTGAAACCCATCGCTCTAATTCACTAACTCTCCCATTGAAACCCATCCCTCTAGTTCACTAACTCTCCCATTGAAACTCATCCCTCGAGTTCACAAACCTTCCCATTGAAACCCATCCCTCGAGTTCACAAAGCCTCCCATCGAAACCCATCCCTCTAGTTCACTAACTCTCCCATTGAAACCCATCCCTCTAGTTCACTAACTCTCCCATTGAAACCCATCCCTCCAGTTCACTAACTCTCCCATTGAAACCCATCCCTCTAGTTCACTAACCCTCCCATTGAAACCCATCCCTCTAGTTCACTAACCCTCCCATTGAAACCCATCCCTCTAGTTCACTAACTCTCCCATTGAAACCCATCCCTCGAGTTCACTAACCCTCCCATTGAAACCCATCCCTCTAGTTCACTAACACTCCCATTGAAACCCATCCCTCCAGTTCACTAACTCTCCCATTGAAACCCATCCCTCTAGTTCACTAACCCTCCCATTGAAACCCATCCCTCTAGTTCACTAACACTCCCATTGAAACCCATCCCTCTAGTTCACTAACTCTCCCATTGAAACCCATCCCTCTAGTTCACTAACTCTCCCATTGAAACCCATCCCTCTAATTCACTAACCCTCCCATTGAAACCTATCCCTCTAGTTCACTAACTCTCCCATTGAAACCCATACCTCTAGTTCACTAACCCTCCCATTGAAACCCATTCCTCTAGTTCACTAACCCTCCCATTGAAACCCATTCCTCTAGTTCACTAACCCTCCCATCGAAACCCATCCCTCTAGTTCACTAACACCCCCATTGAAACCCATTCCTCTAGTTCACTAACTCTCCCATTGAAACCCATCCCTCGAGTTCACAAACCTTCCCATTGAAACCCATTCCTCTAGTTCACTAACCCTCCCATCGAAACCCATCCCTCTAGTTCACTAACACCCCCATTGAAACCCATTCCTCTAGTTCACTAACTCTCCCATTGAAACCCATCCCTCGAGTTCACAAACCTTCCCATTGAAACCCATTCCTCTAGTTCACTAACTCTCCCATTGAAACCCATCCCTCTAGTTCACTAACTCTCCCATTGAAACCCATTCCTCTAGTTCACTAACTCTCCCATTGAAACCCATTCCTCTAGTTCACTAACTCTCCCATTGAAACCCATTCCTCTAGTTCACTAACCCTCCCATTGAAACCCATCCCTCTCGTTCACTAACCCTCCCATTGAAACCCATCCCTCGAGTTCACAAACCTTCCCATTGAAACCCATCCCTCTAGTTCACTAACACCCCCATTGAAACCCATTCCTCTAGTTCACTAACTCTCCCATTGAAACCCATCCCTCTAGTTCACTAACTCTCCCATTGAAACCCATCCCTCTAGTTCACTAACTCTCCCATTGAAACCCATCCCTCTAGTTCACTAACTCTCCCATTGAAACCCATCCCTCTAGTTCACTAACTCTCCCATTGAAACCCATCCCTCTAGTTCACTAACACCCCCATTGAAACCCATTCCTCTAGTTCACTAACTCTCCCATTGAAACCCATCCCTCTAGTTCACTAACTCTCCCATTGAAACCCATCCCTCGAGTTCACAAACCTTCCCATTGAAACCCATCCCTCTAGTTCACTAACTCTCCCATTGAAACCCTTCCCTCTAGTTCACTAACACTCCCATTGAAACCCATCCCTCGAGTTCACAAACCTTCCCATTGAAACCCATCCCTCTAGTTCACTAACTCTCCCATTGAAACCCATCCCTCGAGTTCACAAACCTTCCCATTGAAACCCATCCCTCTAGTTCACTAACTCTCCCATTGAAACCCATCCCTCGAGTTCACAAACCTTCCCATTGAAACCCATCCCTCTAGTTCACTAACTCTCCCATTGAAACCCATCCCTCGAGTTCACAAACCTTCCCATTGAAACCCATCCCTCTAGTTCACTAACTCTCCCATTGAAACCCATCCCTCTAGTTCACAAACCTTCCCATTGAAACCCATCCCTCTAGTTCACTAACTCTCCCATTGAAACCCATCCCTCGAGTTCACAAACCTTCCCATTGAAACCCATCCCTCTAGTTCACTAACTCTCCCATTGAAACCCATCCCTCTAGTTCACTAACCCTCCCATTGAAACCCATCCCTCTAGTTCACTAACCCTCCCATTGAAACCCATCCCTCTAGTTCACTAACCCTCCCATTGAAACCCATCCCTCTAGTTCACTAACACCCCCATTGAAACCCATCCCTCTAGTTCACTAACCCTCCCATTGAAACCCATTCCTCGAGTTCACAAACCTTCCCATTGAAACCCATCCCTCTAGTTCACTAACTCTCCCATTGAAACCCTTCCCTCTAGTTCACTAACCCTCCCATTGAAACCCATCCCTCTAGTTCACTAACTCTCCCATTGAAACCCATCCCTCTAGTTCACTAACCCTCCCATTGAAACCCATCCCTCTAGTTCACTAACCCTCCCATTGAAACCCATCCCTCTAGTTCACTAACACCCCCATTGAAACCCATCCCTCTAGTTCACTAACTCTCCCATTGAAACCCATCCCTCGAGTTCACTAACCCTCCCATTGAAACCCATCCCTCTAGTTCACTAACACCCCCATTGAAACCCATCCCTCTAGTTCACTAACCCTCTCATTGAAACCCATCCCTCTAGTTCACTAACCCTCCCATTGAAACCCATCCCTCTAGTTCACTAACTCTCCCATTGAAACCCATCCCTCTAGTTCACTAACCCTCCCATTGAAACCCATCCCTCTAGTTCACTAACCCTCCCATTGAAACCCATCCCTCTAGTTCACAAACCTTCCCATTGAAACCCATCCCTCTAGTTCACTAACTCTCCCATTGAAACCCATCCCTCGAGTTCACTAACCCTCCCATTGAAACCCATCCCTCTAGTTCACTAACCCTCCCATTGAAACCCATCCCTCTAGTTCACTAACCCTCCCATTGAAACCCATCCCTCCAGTTCACTAACTCTCCCATTGAAACCCATCCCTCGAGTTCACTAACCCTCCCATTGAAACCCATCCCTCTAGTTCACTAACACTCCCATTGAATCCCATCCCTCTAGTTCACTAACTCTCCCATTGAAACCCATCCCTCTAGTTCACTAACCCTCCCATTGAAACCCATCCCTCTAGTTCACTAACACTCCCATAGAAACCCATCCCTCTAGTTCACTAACTCTCCCATTGAAACCCATCCCTCTAGTTCACTAACTCTCCCATTGAAACCCATCCCTCTAGTTCACTAACTCTCCCATTGAAACCCATCCCTCTAGTTCACTAACCCTCCCATCGAAACCCATCCCTCTAGTTCACTAACTCTCCCATTGAAACCCATCCCTCTAGTTCACTAACCCTCCCATTGAAACCCATCCCTCTAGTTCACTAACTCTCCCATTGAAACCCATCCCTCGAGTTCACTAACTCTCCCATTGAAACCCATCCCTCTAGTTCACTAACTCTCCCATTGAAACCCATCCCTCTAGTTCACTAACCCTCCCATTGAAACCCATCCCTCTAGTTCACTAACCCTCCCATTGAAACCCATCCCTCTAGTTCACAAACCTTCCCATTGAAACCCATCCCTCTAGTTCACTAACTCTCCCATTGAAACCCATCCCTCGAGTTCACTAACTCTCCCATTGAAACCCATCCCTCTAGTTCACTAACCCTCCCATTGAAACCCATCCCTCTAGTTCACTAACTCTCCCATTGAAACCCATCCCTCTAGTTCACTAACCCTCCCATTGAAACCCATCCCTCTAGTTCACAAACCTTCCCATTGAAACCCATCCCTCTAGTTCACTAACTCTCCCATTGAAACCCATCCCTCGAGTTCACAAACCTTCCCATTGAAACCCATCCCTCTAGTTCACTAACTCTCCCATTGAAACCCATCCCTCTAGTTCACTAACCCTCCCATTGAAACCCATCCCTCTAGTTCACTAACCCTCCCATTGAAACCCATCCCTCTAGTTCACTAACCCTCCCATTGAAACCCATCCCTCTAGTTCACTAACACCCCCATTGAAACCCATCCCTCTAGTTCACTAACCCTCCCATTGAAACCCATTCCTCGAGTTCACAAACCTTCCCATTGAAACCCATCCCTCTAGTTCACTAACTCTCCCATTGAAACCCTTCCCTCTAGTTCACTAACCCTCCCATTGAAACCCATCCCTCTAGTTCACTAACTCTCCCATTGAAACCCATCCCTCTAGTTCACTAACCCTCCCATTGAAACCCATCCCTCTAGTTCACTAACCCTCCCATTGAAACCCATCCCTCTAGTTCACTAACACCCCCATTGAAACCCATCCCTCTAGTTCACTAACTCTCCCATTGAAACCCATCCCTCGAGTTCACTAACCCTCCCATTGAAACCCATCCCTCTAGTTCACTAACACCCCCATTGAAACCCATCCCTCTAGTTCACTAACCCTCTCATTGAAACCCATCCCTCTAGTTCACTAACACCCCCATTGAAACCCATCCCTCTAGTTCACTAACCCTCCCATTGAAACCCATCCCTCTAGTTCACTAACACCCCCATTGAAACCCATCCCTCTAGTTCACTAACCCTCTCATTGAAACCCATCCCTCTAGTTCACTAACACCCCCATTGAAACCCATCCCTCTAGTTCACTAACCCTCCCATTGAAACCCATCCCTCTAGTTCACTAACACCCCCATTGAAACCCATCCCTCTAGTTCACTAACCCTCCCATTGAAACCCATCCCTCTAGTTCACTAACACCCCCATTGAAACCCATCCCTCTAGTTCACTAACCCTCTCATTGAAACCCATCCCTCTAGTTCACTAACACCCCCATTGAAACCCATCCCTCTAGTTCACTAACCCTCCCATTGAAACCCATCCCTCTAGTTCACTAACTCTCCCATTGAAACCCATCCCTCTAGTTCACTAACCCTCCCATTGAAACCCATCCCTCTAGTTCACTAACCCTCCCATTGAAACCCATCCCTCTAGTTCACAAACCTTCCCATTGAAACCCATCCCTCTAGTTCACTAACTCTCCCATTGAAACCCATCCCTCGAGTTCACTAACCCTCCCATTGAAACCCATCCCTCTAGTTCACTAACCCTCCCATTGAAACCCATCCCTCTAGTTCACTAACCCTCCCATTGAAACCCATCCCACCAGTTCACTAACTCTCCCATTGAAACCCATCCCTCGAGTTCACTAACCCTCCCATTGAAACCCATCCCTCTAGTTCACTAACACTCCCATTGAAACCCATCCCTCTAGTTCACTAACTCTCCCATTGAAACCCATCCCTCTAGTTCACTAACCCTCCCATTGAAACCCATCCCTCTAGTTCACTAACACTCCCATAGAAACCCATCCCTCTAGTTCACTAACTCTCCCATTGAAACCCATCCCTCTAGTTCACTAACTCTCCCATTGAAACCCATCCCTCTAGTTCACTAACTCTCCCATTGAAACCCATCCCTCTAGTTCACTAACCCTCCCATCGAAACCCATCCCTCTAGTTCACTAACTCTCCCATTGAAACCCATCCCTCTAGTTCACTAACCCTCCCATTGAAACCCATCCCTCTAGTTCACTAACTCTCCCATTGAAACCCATCCCTCGAGTTCACAAACCTTCCCATTGAAACCCATCCCTCTAGTTCACTAACTCTCCCATTGAAACCCTTCCCTCTAGTTCACTAACTCTCCCATTGAAACCCATCCCTCTAGTTCACTAACTCTCCCATTGAAACCCATCCCTCGAGTTCACAAACCTTCCCATTGAAACCCATCCCTCTAGTTCACTAACCCTCCCATTGAAACCCATCCCTCTAGTTCACTAACTCTCCCATTGAAACCCATCCCTCTAGTTCACTAACCCTCCCATTGAAACCCATCCCTCTAGTTCACTAACTCTCCCATTGAAACCCATCCCTCGAGTTCACAAACCTTCCCATTGAAACCCATCCCTCTAGTTCACAAACCTTCCCATTGAAACCCATCCCTCTAGTTCACTAACCCTCCCATTGAAACCCATCCCTCTAGTTCACTAACTCTCCCATTGAAACCCATCCCTCGAGTTCACAAACCTTCCCATTGAAACCCATCCCTCTAGTTCACTAACCCTCCCATTGAAACCCATCCCTCTAGTTCACTAACTCTCCCATTGAAACCCATCCCTCTAGTTCACTAACCCTCCCATTGAAACCCATCCCTCGAGTTCACAAACCTTCCCATTGAAACCCATCCCTCTAGTTCACTAACTCTCCCATTGAAACCCTTCCCTCTAGTTCACTAACTCTCCCATTGAAACCCATCCCTCTAGTTCACTAACTCTCCCATTGAAACCCATCCCTCGAGTTCACTAACCCTCCCATTGAAACTCATCCCTCTAGTTCACTAACCCTCCCATTGAAACCCATCCCTCTAGTTCACTAACCTTCCCATTGAAACCCATCCCTCTAGTTCACTAACCCTCCCATTGAAACCCATCCCTCTAGTTCACTAACCCTCCCATTGAAACCCATCCCTCTAGTTCACTAACCCTCCCATTGAAACCCATCCCTCTAGTTCACTAACTCTCCCATTGAAACCCTTCCCTCTAGTTCACTAACCCTCCCATTGAAACCCATCCCTCTAGTTCACTAACCCTCCCATTGAAACCCATCCCTCGAGTTCACAAACCTTCCCATTGAAACCCATCCCTCTAGTTCACTAACTCTCCCATTGAAACCCTTCCCTCTAGTTCACTAACTCTCCCATTGAAACCCATCCCTCTAGTTCACTAACTCTCCCATTGAAACCCATCCCTCGAGTTCACAAACCTTCCCATTGAAACCCATCCCTCTAGTTCACTAACTCTCCCATTGAAACCCTTCCCTCTAGTTCACTAACCCTCCCATTGAAACCCATCCCTCGAGTTCACAAACCTTCCCATTGAAACCCATCCCTCTAGTTCACTAACTCTCCCATTGAAACCCTTCCCTCTAGTTCACTAACCCTCCCATTGAAACCCTTCCCTCTAGTTCACTAACTCTCCCATTGAAACCCATCCCTCTAGTTCACTAACTCTCCCATTGAAACCCATCCCTCGAGTTCACAAACCTTCCCATTGAAACCCATCCCTCTAGTTCACTAACTCTCCCATTGAAACCCTTCCCTCTAGTTCACTAACCCTCCCATTGAAACCCATCCCTCTAGTTCACTAACTCTCCCATTGAAACCCATCCCTCTAGTTCACTAACTCTCCCATTGAAACCCATCCCTCTAGTTCACTAACACCCCCATCGAAACCCATCCCTCTAGTTCACTAACCCTCCCATTGAAACCCATCCCTCTAGTTCACTAACCCTCCCATTGAAACCCATCCCTCTAGTTCACTAACACCCCCATTGAAACCCATCCCTCTAGTTCACTAACCCTCCCATTGAAACCCATCCCTCTAGTTCACTAACCCTCCCATTGAAACCCATCCCTCGAGTTCACTAACTCTCCCATTGAAACCCATCCCTCTAGTTCACTAACCCTCCCATTGAAACCCATCCCTCTAGTTCACTAACTCTCCCATTGAAACCCATCCCTCTAGTTCACTAACTCTCCCATTGAAACCCATCCCTCTAGTTCACTAACTCTCCCATTGAAACCCATCCCTCGAGTTCACTAACCCTCCCATTGAAACCCATCCCTCGAGTTCACTAACCCTCCCATTGAAACCCATCCCTCTAGTTCACTAACTCTCCCATTGAAACCCATCCCTCTAGTTCACTAACTCTCCCATTGAAACCCATCCCTCGAGTTCACTAACCCTCCCATTGAAACCCATCCCTCTAGTTCACTAACTCTCCCATTGAAACCCATCCCTCTAGTTCACTAACTCTCCCATTGAAACCCATCCCTCGAGTTCACTAACCCTCCCATTGAAACCCATCCCTCTAGTTCACTAACTCTCCCATTGAAACCCATCCCTCGAGTTCACAAACCTTCCCATTGAAACCCATCCCTCGAGTTCACAAACCCTCCCAGTGAAACCCATCCCTCTAGTTCACTAACTCTCCCATTGAAACCCATCCCTCGAGTTCACAAACCTTCCCATTGAAACCCATCCCTCGAGTTCACAAACCCTCCCATTGAAACCCATCCCTCTAGTTCACTAACTCTCCCATCGAAACCCATCCCTCTAGTTCACTAACCCTCCCATTGAAACCCATCCCTCTAGTTCACTAACTCTCCCATTGAAACCCATCCCTCTAGTTCACTAACTCTCCCATTGAAACCCATCCCTCGAGTTCACTAACCCTCCCATTGAAACCCATCCCTCTAGTTCACTAACCCTCCCATTGAAACCCATCCCTCTAGTTCACTAACTCTCCCATTGAAACCCATCCCTCTAGTTCACTAACCCTCCCATTGAAACCCATCCCTCTAGTTCACTAACTCTCCCATTGAAACCCATCCCTCTAGTTCACTAACCCTCCCATCGAAACCCATCCCTCTAGTTCACTAACTCTCCCATTGAAACACATCCCTCTAGTTCACTAACTCTCCCATTGAAACCCATCCCTCAAGTTCACTATCTCTCCCATTGAAACCCATTCCTCTAGTTCACTAACTCTCCCATCGAAACCCATCCCTCTAGTTCACTATCTCTCCCATTGAAACCCATTCCTCTAGTTCACTAACTCTCCCATTGAAACCCATCCCTCGAGTTCACAAACCTTCCCATTGAAACCCATCCCTCGAGTTCACAAACCTTCCCATTGAAACCCATCCCTCGAGTTCACTAACTCTCCCATTGAAACCCATCCCTCTAGTTCACTAACTCTCCCATTGAAACCCATCCCTCTAGTTCACTAACTCTCCCATTGAAACCCCTCCCTCTAGTTCACTCACCCTCCCATTGAAACCCATCCCTCTAGTTCACTAACCCTCCCATTGAAACCCATCCCTCTAGTTCACTAACCCTCCCATTGAAACCCATCCCTCTAGTTCACTAACTCTCCCATTGAAACCCATCCCTCTAGTTCACTAACCCTCCCATTGAAACCCATCCCTCTAGTTCACTAACCCTCCCATTGAAACCCATCCCTCTAGTTCACTAACACCCCCATTGAAACCCATCCCTCTAGTTCACTAACCCTCCCATTGAAACCCATCCCTCTAGTTCACTAACTCTCCCATTGAAACCCATCCCTCTAATTCACTAACCCTCCCATTGAAACCCATCCCTCTAGTTCACTAACCCTCCCATCGAAACCCATCCCTCTAGTTCACTAACACTCCCATTGAAACCCATTCCTCTAGTTCACTAACTCTCCCATTGAAACCCATCCCTCTAGTTCGCTAACCCTCCCATCGAAACCCATCCCTCTAGTTCACTATCTCTCCCATTGAAACCCATTCCTCTAGTTCACTAACTCTCCCATTGAAACCCATCCCTCGAGTTCACAAACCTTCCCATTGAAACCCATCCCTCGATTTCACAAACCTTCCCATTGAAACCCATCCCTCTAGTTCACTAACTCTCCCATTGAAACCCATCCCTCTAGTTCACTAACTCTCCCATTGAAACCCATCCCTCTAGTTCACTAACACCCCCATTGAAACCCATCCCTCTAGTTCACTAACCCTCCCATCGAAACCCATCCCTCTAGTTCACTAACTCTCCCATTGAAACCCATCCCTCTAGTTCACTAACTCTCCCATTGAAACCCATCCCTCTAGTTCACTAACCCTCCCATTAAAACCCATCCCTCTAGTTCACTAACCCTCCCATTAAAACCCATCCCTCTAGTTCACTAACCCTCCCATCGAAACCCATCCCTCTAGTTCACTAACTCTCCCATTGAAACCCATCCCTCTAGTTCACTAACTCTCCAATTGAAACCCATCCCTCTAGTTCACTAACCCTCCCATTAAAACCCATCCCTCTAGTTCACTAACTCTCCCATTGAAACCCATCCCTCTAGTTCACTAACCCTCCCATCGAAACCCATCCCTCTAGTTCACTAACTCTCCCATTGAAACCCATCCCTCTAGTTCACTAACCCTCCCATCGAAACCCATCCCTCTAGTTCACTATCTCTCCCATTGAAACCCATCCCTCTAGTTCACTAACTCTCCCATTGAAACCCATCCCTCTAGTTCACTAACTCTCCCATTGAAACCCATCCCTCTAGTTCACTAACTCTCCCATTGAAACCCCTCCCTCTAGTTCACTAACCCTCCCATTGAAACCCATCCCTCTAGTTCACTAACTCTCCCATTGAAACCCATCCCTCTAGTTCACTAACTCTCCCATTGAAACCCATCCCTCTAGTTCACTAACCCTCTCATTGAAACCCATCCCTCTAGTTCACTAACCCTCCCATTGAAACCCATCCCTCTAGTTCACTAACTCTCCCATTGAAACCCATCCCTCTAGTTCACTAACCCTCCCATTGAAACCCATCCCTCTAGTTCACTAACTCTCCCATTGAAACCCATCCCTCTAGTTCACTAACTCTCCCATCGAAACCCATCCCTCTAGTTCACTAACCCTCCCATTGAAACCCATCCCTCTAGTTCACTAACCCTCCCATTGAAACCCATCCCTCTAGTTCACTAACTCTCCCATTGAAACCCATCCCTCTAGTTCACTAACTCTCCCATTGAAACCCATCCCTCTAGTTCACTAACCCTCTCATTGAAACCCATCCCTCTAGTTCACTAACACCCCCATTGAAACCCATCCCTCTAGTTCACTAACCCTCTCATTGAAACCCATCCCTCTAGTTCACTAACCCTCCCATTGAAACCCATCCCTCTAGTTCACTAACTCTCCCATTGAAACCCATCCCTCTAGTTCACTAACACCCCCATTGAAACCCATCCCTCTAGTTCACTAACCCTCCCATTGAAACCCATCCCTCTCATTCACTAACTCTCCCATTGAAACCCATCCCTCTAGTTCACTAACTCTCCCATTGAAACCCATCCCTCTAGTTCACTAACCCTCCCATTGAAACCCATCCCTCTAGTTCACTAACCCTCCCATTGAAACCCATCCCTCTAATTCACTATCTCTCCCATTGAAACCCATCCCTCTAGTTCACTAACACCCCCATTGAAACCCATCCCTCTAGTTCACTAACTCTCCCATTGAAACCCATCCCTCTAATTCACTATCTCTCCCATTGAAACCCATCCCTCTAGTTCACTAACTCTCCCATTGAAACCCATCCCTCTAATTCACTATCTCTCCCATTGAAACCCATCCCTCTAGTTCACTAACACCCCCATTGAAACCCATCCCTCTAATTCACTATCTCTCCCATTGAAACCCATCCCTCTAATTCACTATCTCTCCCATTGAAACCCATCCCTCTAGTTCACTAACTCTCCCATTGAAACCCATCCCTCTAATTCACTATCTCTCCCATTGAAACCCATCCCTCTAGTTCACTAACACCCCCATTGAAACCCATCCCTCTAGTTCACTAACCCTCCCATTGAAACCCATCCCTCTCATTCACTAACTCTCCCATTGAAACCCATCCCTCTAGTTCACTAACTCTCCCATTGAAACCCATCCCTCTAGTTCACTAACCCTCCCATGTAAACCCATCCCTCTAGTTCACTAACACCCCCATTGAAACCCATCCCTCTAGTTCACTAACCCTCCCATGTAAACCCATCCCTCTAGTTCACTAACACCCCCATTGAAACCCATCCCTCTAGTTCACTAACCCTCCCATGTAAACCCATCCCTCGAGTTCACTAACCCTCCCATTGAAACCCATCCCTCTAGTTCACTAACTCTCCCATTGAAACCCATCCCTCTAGTTCACTAACCCTCCCATTGAAACCCATCCCTCTAGTTCACTAACCCTCCCATTGAAACCCATCCCTCTAGTTCACTAACTCTCCCATTGAAACCCATCCCTCTAGTTCACTAACCCTCCCATTGAAACCCATCCCTCTAGTTCACTAACCCTCCCATTGAAACCCATCCCTCTAGTTCACTAACTCTCCCATTGAAACCCATCCCTCTAGTTCACTAACCCTCCCATTGAAACCCATCCCTCTAGTTCACTAACTCTCCCATTGAAACCCATCCCTCTAGTTCACTAACTCTCCCATTGAATCCCATCCCTCTAGTTCACTAACCCTCCCATTGAAACCCATCCCTCTAGTTCACTAACTCTCCCATTGAAACCCATCCCTCTAGTTCACTAACCCTCCCATCAAGACCCATCCCTCTAGTTTACTAACCCTCCCATTGAAACCCATCCCTCTAGTTCACTAACCCTCCCATCAAAACCCATCCCTCTAGTTCACTAACTCTCCCATCGAAACCCATCCCTCTAGTTCACTAACCCTCCCATTGAAACCCATCCCTCTAGTTCACTAACCCTCCCATTGAAACCCATCCCTCTAGTTCTCTAACCCTCCCATTGAAACCCATCCCTCTAGTTCACTAACTCTCCCATTGAAACCCATTACTCTCGTTCACTAACCCTCCCATCAAAACCCATCCCTCTAGTTCACTAACACTCCCATTGAAACCCATCCTTCTAGTTCACTAACCCTCCCATTGAAACCCATCCCTCTAGTTCACTAACTCTCCCATTGAAACCCATCCCTCTAGTTCACTAACTCTCCCATTGAAACCCATCCTTCTAGTTCACTAACCCTCCCATTGAAACCCATCCCTCTAGTTCACTAACCCTCCCATCGAAACCCATCCCTCTAGTTCACTAACCCTCCCATTGAAACCCATTACTCTCGTTCACTAACCCTCCCATCAAAACCCATCCCTCTAGTTCACTAACTCTCCCATTGAAACCCATCCTTCTAGTTCACTAACCCTCCCATTGAAACCCATCCCTCTAGTTCACTAACCCTCCCATCGAAACCCATCCCTCTAGTTCACTAACCCTCCCATTGAAACCCATCCCTCTAGTTCACTAACCCTCCCATCAAAACCCATCCCTCTAGTTCACTAACCCTCCCATTGAAACCCATCCCTCTAGTTCACTAACCCTCCCATTGAAACCCATCCCTCTAGTTCACTAACCCTCCCATTGAAACCCATCCATCTAGTTCACTAACCCTCCCATTGAAACCCATCCCTCTAGTTCACTAACCCTCCCATTGAAACCCATCTCTCGAGTTCACTAACCCTCCCATTGAAACCCATCCCTCTAGTTCACTAACCCTCCCATTGAAACCCATCCCTCTAGTTCACTAACCCTCCCATTGAATCCCATCCCTCTAGTTCACTAACCCTCCCATCGAAACCCATCTCTCGAGTTCACTAACGCTCCCATCAAAACCCATCCCTCTAGTTCACTAACCCTCCCATTGAAACCCATCTCTCGAGTTCACTAACCCTCCCATTGAAACCCATCCCTCTAGTTCACTAACCCTCCCATTGAAACCCATCCCTCTAGTTCACTAACCCTCCCATTGAAACCCATCCCTCTAGTTCACTAACTCTCCCATTGAAACCCATCCCTTTAGTTCACTAACCCTCCCATTGAAACCCATCCCTCTAGTTCACTAACCCTCCCATCGAAACCCATCCCTCTAGTTCACTAACCCTCCCATTGAAACCCATCCCTCTAGTTCACTAACCCTCCCATTGAAACCCATCCCTCTAGTTCACTAACCCTCCCATCGAAACCCATCTCTCGAGTTCACTAACCCTCCCATTGAAACCCATCCCTCTAGTTCACTAACACTCCCATTGAAACCCATCCCTCTAGTTCACTAACCCTCCCATCGAAACCCATCTCTCGAGTTCACTAACCCTCCCATTGAAACCCATCCCTCTAGTTCACTAACACTCCCAGTGAAACACATCCCTCTAGTTCACTAACACTCCCAGTGAAACCCATCCCTCTAGTTCACTAACACCCCCATTGAAACCCATCCCTCTAGTTCACTAACACCCCCATTGAAACCCATCCCTCTAGTTCACTAACCCTCCCATTGAAACCCATCCCTCTCGTTCACTAACCCTCCCATTGAAACCCATCCCTCTAGTTCACTAACTCTCCCATTGAAACCCATCCCTCTAGTTCACTAACCCTCCCATCGAAACCCATCTCTCGAGTTCACTAACACTCCCAGTGAAACCCATCCCTCTAGTTCACTAACTCTCCCATTGAAACCCATCCCTCTAGTTCACTAACTCTCCCATTGAAACCCATCCCTCCAGTTCACTAACACTCCCAGTGAAACCCATCCCTCTAGTTCACTAACTCTCCCAGTGAAACCCATCCCTCTAGTTCACTAACCCTCCCATCGAAACCCATCTCTCGAGTTCACTACCCCTCCCATTGAAACCCATCCCTCTAGTTCACTAACTCTCCCATTGAAACCCATCCCTCCAGTTCACTAACTCTCCCATCGAAACCCATCCCTCTAGTTCACTAACCCTCCCATTGAAACCCATCCCTCTAGTTCACTAACCCTCCCATTGAAACCCATCTCTCGAGTTCACTAACCCTCCCATCGAAACCCATCCCTCTAGTTCACTAACTCTCCCATTGAAACCCATCCCTCTAGTTCACTAACCCTCCCATCGAAACCCATCTCTCGAGTTCACTAACCCTCCCATTGAAACCCATCCCTCTAGTTCACTAACACTCCCAGTGAAACCCATCCCTCTAGTTCACTAACCCTCCCATCGAAACCCATCTCTCGAGTTCACTAACCCTCCCATTGAAACCCATCCCTCTAGTTCACTAACTCTCCCATTGAAACCCATCCCTCTAGTTCACTAACCCTCCCATCGAAACCCATCCCTCTAGTTCACTAACCCTCCCATTGAAACCCATCCCTCTAGTTCACTAACCCTCCCATTGAAACCCATCTCTCGAGTTCACTAACCCTCCCATCGAAACCCATCCCTCTAGTTCACTAACCCTCCCATTGAAACCCATCCCTCTAGTTCACTAACCCTCCCATTGAAACCCATCCCTCTAGTTCACTAACACTCCCATTGAAACCCATCCCTCTAGTTCACTAACTCTCCCATTGAAACCCATCCCTCTAGTTCACTAACACTCCCATTGGAACCCATCCCTCTAGTTCACTAACCCTCCCATTGAAACCCATCCCTCTAGTTCACTAACACTCCCATTGAAACCCATCCCTCTAGTTCACTGACCCTCCCATTGAAACCCATCCCTCTAGTTCACTAACACCCCCATTGAAACCCATCCCTCTAGTTCACTAACACTCCCATTGGAACCCATCCCTCTAGTTCACTAACACCCCCATTGAAACCCATCCCTCTAGTTCACTAACACTCCCATTGAAACCCATCCCTCTAGTTCACTAACCCTCCCATTGAAACCCATCCCTCTAGTTCACTAACACTCCCATTGAAACCCATCCCTCTAGTTCACTGACCCTCCCATTGAAACCCATCCCTCTAGTTCACTAACACCCCCATTGAAACCCATCCCTCTAGTTCACTGACCCTCCCATTGAAACCCATCCCTCTAGTTCACTAACACTCCCATTGAAACCCATCCCTCTAGTTCACTGACCCTCCCATTGAAACCCATCCCTCTAGTTCACTAACACCCCCATTGAAACCCATCCCTCTAGTTCACTAACACTCCCATTGGAACCCATCCCTCTAGTTCACTAACCCTCCCATTGAAACCCATCCCTCTAGTTCACTAACCCTCCCATCGAAACCCATCCCTCTAGTTCACTAACTCTCCCAGTGAAACCCATCCCTCTAGTTCACTAACCCTCCCATCGAAACCCATCCCTCTAGTTCACTAACACTCCCATTGAAACCCATCTCTCTAGTTCACTAACTCTCCCAGTGAAACCCATTCCTCTAGTTCACTAACCCTCCCATTGAAACCCATCCCTCTAGTTCACTAACTCTCCCAGTGAAACCCATCCCTCTAGTTCACTAACCCTCCCATTGAAACCCATCCCTCTAGTTCACTAACCCTCCCATTGAAACCCATCCCTCTAGTTCACTAACTCTCCCATTGAAACCCATCCCTCTAGTTCACTAACCCTCCCATTGAAACCCATCCCTCTAGTTCACTAACCCTCCCATTGAAACCCATCCCTCCAGTTCACTAACCCTCCCATTGAAACCCATCCCTCTAGTTCACTAACCCTCCCATTGAAACCCATCCCTCTAGTTCACTAACCCTCCCATTGAAACCCATCCCTCTAGTTCACTAACTCTCCCATTGAAACCCATCCCTCTAGTTCACTAACTCTCCCATTGAAACCCATGCCTCTAGTTCACTAACCCTCCCATTGAAACCCATCCCTCAAGTTCACTAACTCTCCCATCGAAACCCATCCCTCTAGTTCACTAACTCTCCCATTGAAACCCATCCCTCTAGTTCACTAACCCTCCCATCGAAACCCATCCCTCTAGTTCACTAACTCTCCCATTGTAACCCATCCCTCTAGTTCACTAACTCTCCCATTGAAACCCATTCCTCTAGTTCACTAACCCTCCCATTGAAACCCATCCCTCAAGTTCACTAACTCTCCCATCGAAACCCATCCCTCTAGTTCACTAACTCTCCCATTGAAACCCATCCCTCTAGTTCACTAACTCTCCCATTGAAACCCATCCCTCTAGTTCACTAACTCTCCCATTGAATCCCATCCCTCTAGTTCACTAACTCTCCCATTGAAACCCATCCCTCTAGTTCACTAACCCTCCCATCGAAACCCATCCCTCTAGTTCACTAACTCTCCCATTGAATCCCATCCCTCTAGTTCACTAACTCTCCCATTGAATCCCATCCCTCTAGTTCACTAACTCTCCCATTGAAACCCATCCCTCTAGTTCACTAACCCTCCCATCGAAACCCATCCCTCTAGTTCACTAACCCTCCCATCGAAACCCATCCCTCTAGTTCACTAACTCTCCCATTGAAACCCATCCCTCTAGTTCACTAACTCTCCCATTGAAACCCATCCCTCTAGTTCACTAACCCTCCCATCGAAACCCATCCCTCTAGTTCACTAACTCTCCCATTGAAACCCATCCCTCTAGTTCACTAACTCTCCCATTGAAACCCATCCCTCTAGTTCACTAACCCTCCCATCGAAACCCATCCCTCTAGTTCACTAACTCTCCCATTGAAACCCATCCCTCTAGTTCACTAACCCTCCCATTGAAACCCATCCCTCTAGTTCACTAACACCCCCATTGAAACCCATCCCTCTAGTTCACTAACCCTCCCATCGAAACCCATCCCTCTAGTTCACTAACTCTCCCATTGAAACCCATTCCTCTAGTTCACTAACCCTCCCATTGAAACCCATCCCTCTAGTTCACTAACCCTCCCATCGAAACCCATCCCTCTAGTTCACTAACCCTCCCATCGAAACCCATCCCTCTAGTTCACTAACTCTCCCATTGAAACCCATTCCTCTAGTTCACTAACCCTCCCATTGAAACCCATTCCTCTAGTTCACTAACCCTCCCATTGAAACCCATCCCTCTAGTTCACTAACCCTCCCATTGAATCCCATCCCTCTAGTTCACTAACTCTCCCATTGAAACCCATCCCTCTAGTTCACTAACCCTCCCATCGAAACCCATCCCTCTAGTTCACTAACTCTCCCATTGAATCCCATCCCTCTAGTTCACTAACTCTCCCATTGAATCCCATCCCTCTAGTTCACTAACTCTCCCATTGAAACCCATCCCTCTAGTTCACTAACCCTCCCATTGAAACCCATCCCTCTAGTTCACTAACTCTCCCATTGAAACCCATCCCTCTAGTTCACTAACTCTCCCATTGAATCCCATCCCTCTAGTTCACTAACTCTCCCATTGAAACCCATCCCTCTAGTTCACTAACCCTCCCATTGAATCCCATCCCTCTAGTTCACTAACTCTCCCATTGAATCCCATCCCTCTAGTTCACTAACTCTCCCATTGAAACCCATTCCTCTAGTTCACTAACCCTCCCATTGAAACCCATTCCTCTAGTTCACTAACCCTCCCATTGAAACCCATCCCTCTAGTTCACTAACCCTCCCATTGAATCCCATCCCTCTAGTTCACTAACTCTCCCATTGAAACCCATCCCTCTAGTTCACTAACCCTCCCATCGAAACCCATCCCTCTAGTTCACTAACTCTCCCATTGAATCCCATCCCTCTAGTTCACTAACTCTCCCATTGAATCCCATCCCTCTAGTTCACTAACTCTCCCATTGAATCCCATCCCTCTAGTTCACTAACTCTCCCATTGAAACCCATCCCTCTAGTTCACTAACCCTCCCATCGAAACCCATCCCTCTAGTTCACTAACTCTCCCATTGAAACCCATCCCTCTAGTTCACTAACTCTCCCATTGAATCCCATCCCTCTAGTTCACTAACTCTCCCATTGAAACCCATCCCTCTAGTTCACTAACCCTCCCATCGAAACCCATCCCTCTAGTTCACTAACTCTCCCATTGAAACCCATCCCTCTAGTTCACTAACTCTCCCATTGAAACCCATCCCTCTAGTTCACTAACCCTCCCATCGAAACCCATCCCTCTAGTTCACTAACTCTCCCATTGAAACCCATCCCTCTAGTTCACTAACCCTCCCATTGAAACCCATCCCTCTAGTTCACTAACCCTCCCATCGAAACCCATCCCTCTAGTTCACTAACTCTCCCATTGAAACCCATTCCTCTAGTTCACTAACCCTCCCATTGAAACCCATCCCTCTAGTTCACTAACCCTCCCATCGAAACCCATCCCTCTAGTTCACTAACTCTCCCATTGAAACCCATTCCTCTAGTTCACTAACTCTCCCATCGAAACCCATCTCTCTAGTTCACTAACCCTCCCATTGAAACCCATCCCTCTAGTTCACTAACCCTCCCATTGAAACCCATCCCTCAAGTTCACTAACTCTCCCATTGAAACCCATCCCTCTAGTTCACTAACTCTCCCATCGAAACCCATCTCTCTAGTTCACTAACTCTCCCATTGAAACCCATTCCTCTAGTTCACTAACCCTCCCATTGAAACCCATCCCTCTAGTTCACTAACCCTCCCATCGAAACCCATCCCTCTAGTTCACTAACTCTCCCATTGAAACCCATTCCTCTAGTTCACTAACCCTCCCATTGAAACCCATCCCTCTAGTTCACTAACTCTCCCATCGAAACCCATCTCTCTAGTTCACTAACTCTCCCATTGAAACCCATCCCTCTAGTTCACTAACTCTCCCATCGAAACCCATCTCTCTAGTTCACTAACTCTCCCATTGAAACCCATCCCTCTAGTTCACTAACCCTCCCATTGAAACCCATCCCTCTAGTTCACTAACTCTCCCATTGAATCCCATCCCTCTAGTTCACTAACCCTCCCATTGAAACCCATCTCTCTAGTTCACTAACCCTCCCATTGAAACCCATCCCTCTAGTTCACTAACTCTCCCATCGAAACCCATCTCTCTAGTTCACTAACTCTCCCATTGAAACCCATCCCTCTAGTTCACTAACTCTCCCATCGAAACCCATCCCTCTAGTTCACTAACTCTCCCATTGAAACCCATCCCTCTAGTTCACTAACTCTCCCATCGAAACCCATCTCTCTAGTTCACTAACTCTCCCATTGAAACCCATCCCTCTAGTTCACTAACTCTCCCATTGAAACCCATCCCTCTAGTTCACTAACTCTCCCATTGAAACCCATCCCTCTAGTTCACTAACCTCCCATTGAAACCCATCCCTCTAGTTCACTAACTCTCCCATTGAAACCCATTCCTCTAGTTCACTAACTCTCCCATCGAAACCCATCTCTCTAGTTCACTAACCCTCCCATTGAAACCCATCCCTCTAGTTCACTAACTCTCCCATTGAAACCCATCCCTCTAGTTCACTAACCCTCCCATCGAAACCCATCCTTCTAGTTCACTAACTCTCCCATTGAAACCCATCCCTCAAGTTCACTAACTCTCCCATTGAAACCCATCCCTCTAGTTCACTAACTCTCCCATTGAAACCCATCCCTCTAGTTCACTAACCCTCCCATCGAAACCCATCCCTCTAGTTCACTAACCCTCCCATCGAAACCCATCCTTCTAGTTCACTAACTCTCCCATTGAAACCCATCCCTCAAGTTCACTAACCCTCCCATTGAAACCCATCCCTCTAGTTCACTAACTCTCCCATTGAAACCCATCCCTCTAGTTCACTAACTCTCCCATTGAAACCCATCCCTCTAGTTCACTAACCCTCCCATCGAAACCCATCCTTCTAGTTCACTAACTCTCCCATTGAAACCCATCCCTCTAGTTCACTAACTCTCCCAATGAAACCCATCCCTCAAGTTCACTAACTCTCCCATTGAAACCCATCCCTCAAGTTCACTAACTCTCCCATTGAAACCCATCCCTCTAGTTCACTAACTCTCCCATTGAAACCCATCCCTCTAGTTCACTAACTCTCCCATTGAAACCCATCCCTCAAGTTCACTAACTCTCCCATTGAAACCCATCCCTCTAGTTCACTAACTCTCCCATTGAAACCCATCCCTCAAGTTCACTAACTCTCCCATTGAAACCCATCCCTCAAGTTCACTAACTCTCCCATTGAAACCCATCCCTCTAGTTCACTAACTCTCCCATTGAAACCCATCCCTCTAGTTCACTAACTCTCCCATTGAAACCCATCCCTCAAGTTCACTAACTCTCCCATTGAAACCCATCCCTCTAGTTCACTAACTCTCCCATTGAAACCCATCCCTCAAGTTCACTAACTCTCCCATTGAAACCCATCCCTCAAGTTCACTAACTCTCCCATTGAAACCCATCCCTCTAGTTCACTAACTCTCCCATTGAAACCCATCCTTCTAGTTCACTAACTCTCCCATTGAAACCCATCCCTCAAGTTCACTAACTCTCCCATTGAAACCCATCCCTCAAGTTCACTAACTCTCCCATTGAAACCCATCCCTCAAGTTCACTAACTCTCCCATTGAAACCCATCCCTCTAGTTCACTAACTCTCCCATTGAAACCCATCCCTCTAGTTCACTAACCCTCCCATTGAAACCCATCCTTCTAGTTCACTAACCCTCCCATCGAAACCCATCCTTCTAGTTCACTAACTCTCCCATTGAAACCCATCCCTCAAGTTCACTAACTCTCCCATTGAAACCCATCCCTCAAGTTCACTAACTCTCCCATTGAATCCCATCCCTCTAGTTCACTAACCCTCCCATTGAAACCCATCTCTCTAGTTCACTAACCCTCCCATTGAAACCCATCCCTCTAGTTCACTAACTCTCCCATCGAAACCCATCTCTCTAGTTCACTAACTCTCCCATTGAAACCCATCCCTCTAGTTCACTAACTCTCCCATTGAAACCCATCCCTCTAGTTCACTAACTCTCCCATTGAAACCCATCCCTCTAGTTCACTAACCCTCCCATTGAAACCCATCCCTCTAGTTCACTAACTCTCCCATTGAAACCCATTCCTCTAGTTCACTAACTCTCCCATCGAAACCCATCTCTCTAGTTCACTAACCCTCCCATTGAAACCCATCCCTCTAGTTCACTAACTCTCCCATTGAAACCCATCCCTCTAGTTCACTAACCCTCCCATCGAAACCCATCCTTCTAGTTCACTAACTCTCCCATTGAAACCCATCCCTCAAGTTCACTAACTCTCCCATTGAAACCCATCCCTCTAGTTCACTAACTCTCCCATTGAAACCCATCCCTCTAGTTCACTAACCCTCCCATCGAAACCCATCCCTCTAGTTCACTAACCCTCCCATCGAAACCCATCCTTCTAGTTCACTAACTCTCCCATTGAAACCCATCCCTCAAGTTCACTAACCCTCCCATTGAAACCCATCCCTCTAGTTCACTAACTCTCCCATTGAAACCCATCCCTCTAGTTCACTAACTCTCCCATTGAAACCCATCCCTCTAGTTCACTAACCCTCCCATCGAAACCCATCCTTCTAGTTCACTAACTCTCCCATTGAAACCCATCCCTCTAGTTCACTAACTCTCCCATTGAAACCCATCCCTCAAGTTCACTAACTCTCCCATTGAAACCCATCCCTCAAGTTCACTAACTCTCCCATTGAAACCCATCCCTCTAGTTCACTAACTCTCCCATTGAAACCCATCCCTCAAGTTCACTAACTCTCCCATTGAAACCCATCCCTCAAGTTCACTAACTCTCCCATTGAAACCCATCCCTCTAGTTCACTAACTCTCCCATTGAAACCCATCCCTCAAGTTCACTAACTCTCCCATTGAAACCCATCCCTCAAGTTCACTAACTCTCCCATTGAAACCCATCCCTCTAGTTCACTAACTCTCCCATTGAAACCCATCCCTCTAGTTCACTAACTCTCCCATTGAAACCCATCCCTCAAGTTCACTAACTCTCCCATTGAAACCCATCCCTCTAGTTCACTAACTCTCCCATTGAAACCCATCCCTCAAGTTCACTAACTCTCCCATTGAAACCCATCCCTCAAGTTCACTAACTCTCCCATTGAAACCCATCCCTCTAGTTCACTAACTCTCCCATTGAAACCCATCCTTCTAGTTCACTAACTCTCCCATTGAAACCCATCCCTCAAGTTCACTAACTCTCCCATTGAAACCCATCCCTCAAGTTCACTAACTCTCCCATTGAAACCCATCCCTCAAGTTCACTAACTCTCCCATTGAAAATCATCCCTCTAGTTCACTAACTCTCCCATTGAAACCCATCCCTCTAGTTCACTAACCCTCCCATTGAAACCCATCCTTCTAGTTCACTAACCCTCCCATCGAAACCCATCCTTCTAGTTCACTAACTCTCCCATTGAAACCCATCCCTCAAGTTCACTAACTCTCCCATTGAAACCCATCCCTCAAGTTCACTAACTCTCCCATTGAAACCCATCCCTCTAGTTCACTAACCCTCCCATTGAAACCCATCCCTCTAGTTCACTAACCCTCCCATCGAAACCCATCCCTCAAGTTCACTAACTCTCCCATTGAAACCCATCCCTCAAGTTCACTAACTCTCCCATTGAAACCCATCCCTCAAGTTCACTAACTCTCCCATTGAAACCCATCCCTCTAGTTCACTAACTCTCCCATTGAAACCCATCCTTCTAGTTCACTAACTCTCCCATTGAAACCCATCCCTCAAGTTCACTAACTCTCCCATTGAAACCCATCCCTCAAGTTCACTAACTCTCCCATTGAAACCCATCCCTCAAGTTCACTAACTCTCCCATTGAAAATCATCCCTCTAGTTCACTAACTCTCCCATTGAAACCCATCCCTCTAGTTCACTAACCCTCCCATTGAAACCCATCCTTCTAGTTCACTAACCCTCCCATCGAAACCCATCCTTCTAGTTCACTAACTCTCCCATTGAAACCCATCCCTCAAGTTCACTAACTCTCCCATTGAAACCCATCCCTCAAGTTCACTAACTCTCCCATTGAAACCCATCCCTCTAGTTCACTAACCCTCCCATTGAAACCCATCCCTCTAGTTCACTAACCCTCCCATCGAAACCCATCCCTCAAGTTCACTAACTCTCCCATTGAAACCCATCCCTCAAGTTCACTAACTCTCCCATTGAAACCCATCCCTCTAGTTCACTAACCCTCCCATTGAAACCCATCCCTCTAGTTCACTAACCCTCCCATCGAAACCCATCCCTCTAGTTCACTAACCCTCCCATTGAAACCCATCCCTCTGGTTCACTAACTCTCCCATTGAAACCCATCCTTCTGGTTCACTAACTCTCCCATTGAAACCCATCCCTCAAGTTCACTAACTCTCCCATTGAAACCCATCCCTCAAGTTCACTAACTCTCCCATTGAAACCCATCCCTCTAGTTCACTAACCCTCCCATTGAAACCCATCCCTCTAGTTCACTAACCCTCCCATTGAAACCCATCCCTCTGGTTCACTAACCCTCCCATTGAAACCCATCCCTCTAGTTCACTAACCCTCCCATTGAAACCCATCCCTCTAGTTCACTAACTCTCCCATTGAAACCCATCCCTCTAGTTCACTAACCCTCCCATTGAAACCCATCCCTCTAGTTCACTAACCCTCCCATTGAAACCCATCCCTCTAGTTCACTAACCCTCCCATTGAAACCCATCCCTCTAGTTCACTAACCCTCCCATTGAAACCCATCCCTCAAGTTCACTAACTCTCCCATTGAAACCCATCCCTCAAGTTCACTAACTCACCCATTGAAACCCATCCCTCTAGTTCACTAACCCTCCCATTGAAACCCATCCCTCTAGTTCACTAACCCTCCCATTGAAACCCATCCCTCTAGTTCACTAACCCTCCCATTGAAACCCATCCCTCTAGTTCACTAACTCTCCCATTGAAACCCCTCCCTCTAGTTCACTAACTCTCCCATTGAAACCCATCCCTCCAGTTCACTAACCCTCCCATCGAAACCCATCCCTCTAGTTCACTAACCCTCCCATTGAAACCCATCCCTCTAGTTCACTAACCCTCCCATTGAAACGCATCCCTCTAGTTCACTAACCCTCCCATCGAAACCCATCCCTCTAGTTCACTAACCCTCCCATTGAAACCCATCCCTCAAGTTCACTAACTCTCCCATTGAAACCCATCCCTCAAGTTCACTAACTCTCCCATTGAAACCCATCCCTCTAGTTCACTAACACTCCCATTGAAACCCATCCCTCTAGTTCACTAACTCTCCCATTGAAACCCATCCCTCTAGTTCACTAACCCTCCCATCGAAACCCATCCTTCTAGTTCACTAATCCTGCCATTGAAACCCATCCCTCTAGTTCACTAACCCTCCCATTGAAACCCATCCCTCTAGTTCACTAACTCTCCCATTGAAACCCATCCCTCTAGTTCACTAACTCTCCCATTGAAACCCATCCCTCTAGTTCACTAACCCTCCCATTGAAACCCATCCCTCAAGTTCACTAACTCTCCCATTGAAACCCATCCCTCGAGTTCACTAACCCTCCCATTGAAACCCATCCCTCTAGTTCACTAACCCTCCCATTGAAACCCATCCCTCTAGTTCACTAACCCTCCCATTGAAATCCATCCCTCTAGTTCACTAACCCTCCCATTGAAACCCATCCCTCAAGTTCACTAACTCTCCCATTGAAACCCATCCCTCTAGTTCACTAACTCTCCCATTGAAACCCATCCCTCTAGTTCACTAACCCTCCCATTGAAACCCATCCCTCTAGTTCACTAACTCTCCCATTGAAACCCATCCCTCTAGTTCACTAACTCTCCCATTGAAACCCATCCCTCTAGTTCACTAACCCTCCCATTGAAACCCATCCCTCAAGTTCACTAACTCTCCCATTGAAACCCATCCCTCGAGTTCACTAACCCTCCCATTGAAACCCATCCCTCTAGTTCACTAACCCTCCCATTGAAACCCATCCCTCTAGTTCACTAACCCTCCCATTGAAACCCATCCCTCTAGTTCACTAACTCTCCCATTGAAACCCATCCCTCAAGTTCACTAACTCTCCCATTGAAACCCATCCCTCTAGTTCACTAACTCTCCCATTGAAACCCATCCCTCAAGTTCACTAACTCTCCCATTGAAACCCATCCCTCTAGTTCACTAACCCTCCCATTGAAACCCATCTCTCTAGTTCACTAACTCTCCCATTGAAACCCATCCCTCAAGTTCACTAACACTCCCAGTGAAACCCATCCCTCTAGTTCACTAACTCTCCCATTGAAACCCATCCCTCAAGTTCACTAACACTCCCAGTGAAACCCATCCCTCTAGTTCACTAACTCTCCCATTGAAACCCATCCCTCAAGTTCACTAACTCTCCCATTGAAACCCATCCCTCTAGTTCACTAACTCTCCCATTGAAACCCATCCCTCAAGTTCACTAACTCTCCCATTGAAACCCATCCCTCTAGTTCACTAACTCTCCCATTGAAACCCATCCCTCAAGTTCACTAACTCTCCCATTGAAACCCATCCCTCTAGTTCACTAACACCCTCATCGAAACCCATCCCTCTAGTTCACTAACTCTCCCATTGAAACCCATCCCTCTAGTTCACTAACTCTCCCATTGAAACCCATCCCTCAAGTTCACTAACTCTCCCATTGAAACCCATCTCTCTAGTTCACTAACTCTCCCATTGAAACCCATCCCTCTAGTTCACTAACCCTCCCATTGAAACCCATCTCTCTAGTTCACTAACTCTCCCATTGAAACCCATCCCTCTAGTTCACTAACTCTCCCATTGAAACCCATCCCTCTAGTTCACTAACTCTCCCATTGAAACCCATCCCTCAAGTTCACTAACTCTCCCATCGAAACCCATCCCTCTAGTTCACTAACTCTCCCATTGAAACCCATCCCTCTAGTTCACTAACCCTCCCATTGAAACCCATCTCTCTGGTTCACTAACTCTCCCATTGAAACCCATCCCTCTAGTTCACTAACTCTCCCATTGAAACCCATCCCTCAAGTTCACTAACACTCCCAGTGAAACCCATCCCTCTAGTTCACTAACTCTCCCATTGAAACCCATCCCTCAAGTTCACTAACACTCCCAGTGAAACCCATCCCTCTAGTTCACTAACTCTCCCATTGAAACCCATCCCTCAAGTTCACTAACACTCCCATTGAAACCCATCCCTCTAGTTCACTAACTCTCCCATTGAAACCCATCCTTCTAGTTCACTAACTCTCCCATTGAAACCCATCCCTCTAGTTCACTAACTCTCCCATTGAAACCCATCCCTCAAGTTCACTAACTCTCCCATTGAAACCCATCCCTCTAGTTCACTAACCCTCCCATTGAAACCCATCCCTCTAGTTCACTAACTCTCCCATTGAAATCCATCCCTCAAGTTCACTAACTCTCCCAGTGAAACCCATCCCTCTAGTTCACTCACTCTCCCATTGAAACCCATCCCTCTAGTTCACTAACTCTCCCATTGAAACCCATCCCTCAAGTTCACTAACTCTCCCATTGAAATCCATCCCTCTAGTTCACTAACTCTCCCATTGAAATCCATCCCTCAAGTTCACTAACTCTCCCATTGAAACCCATCCCTCTCGTTCACTAACTCTCCCATTGAAACCCATCCCTCTAGTTCACTAACTCTCCCATTGAAACCCATCCCTCTAGTTCACTAACTCTCCCATTGAAACCCATCCCTCAAGTTCACTAACTCTCCCATTGAAATCCATCCCTCTAGTTCACTAACTCTCCCATTGAAATCCATCCCTCAAGTTCACTAACTCTCCCATTGAAACCCATCCCTCTCGTTCACTAACTCTCCCATTGAAACCCATCCCTCTAGTTCACTAACACCCCCATTGAAACCCATCCCTCTAGTTCACTAACTCTCCCATTGAAACCCATCCCTCTAGTTCACTAACCCTCCCATTGAAACCCATCCCTCTAGTTCACTAACACCCTCATCGAAACCCATCCCTCTAGTTCACTAACTCTCCCATTGAAACCCATCCCTCTAGTTCACTAACTCTCCCATTGAAACCCATCCCTCCAGTTCACTAACACCCTCATCGAAACCCATCCCTCAAGTTCACTAACTCTCCCATTGAAACCCATTCCTCTAGTTCACTAACTCTCCCATTGAAACCCATCCCTCTAGTTCACTAACTCTCCCATTGAAACCCATCCCTCTAGTTCACTAACACCCTCATCGAAACCCATCCCTCAAGTTCACTAACTCTCCCATTGAAACCCATTCCTCTAGTTCACTAACTCTCCCATTGAAACCCATCCCTCTAGTTCACTAACTCTCCCATTGAAACCCATCCCTCTAGTTCACTAACTCTCCCATTGAAACCCATCCCTCTAGTTCACTAATCCTCCCATTGAAACCCATCCCTCTAGTTCACTAACACCCCCATTGAAACCCATCCCTCTAGTTCACTAACTCTCCCATTGAAACCCATCCCTCTAGTTCACTAACACCCTCATCGAAACCCATCCCTCAAGTTCACTAACTCTCCCATTGAAACCCATTCCTCTAGTTCACTAACTCTCCCATTGAAACCCATCCCTCTAGTTCACTAATCCTCCCATTGAAACCCATCCCTCTAGTTCACTAACCCTCCCATCGAAACCCATCCCTCTAGTTCACTAACCCTCCCACTGAAACCCATCCCTCTAGTTCACTAACACCCCCATTGAAACCCATCCCTCTAGTTCACTAACTCTCCCATTGAAACCCATCCCTCTAGTTCACTAACACCCCCATTGAAACCCATCCCTCTAGTTCACTAACTCTCCCATTGAAACCCATCCCTCTAGTTCACTAACACCCTCATCGAAACCCATCCCTCAAGTTCACTAACTCTCCCATTGAAACCCATTCCTCTAGTTCACTAACTCTCCCATTGAAACCCATCCCTCTAGTTCACTAATCCTCCCATTGAAACCCATCCCTCTAGTTCACTAACCCTCCCATCGAAACCCATCCCTCTAGTTCACTAACCCTCCCACTGAAACCCATCCCTCTAGTTCACTAACACCCCCATTGAAACCCATCCCTCTAGTTCACTAACTCTCCCATTGAAACCCATCCCTCTAGTTCACTAACTCTCCCATCGAAACCCATCCTTCTAGTTCACTAACTCTCCCATTGAAACCCATCCCTCTAGTTCACTAACTCTCCCATCGAAACCCATCCCTCTAGTTCACTAACTCTCCCATTGAAACCGTTCCCTCTAGTTCACTAACTCTCCCATCGAAACCCATCCTTCTAGTTCACTAACTCTCCCATTGAAACCCATCCCTCTAGTTCACTAACCCTCCCATTGAAACCCATCCCTCTAGTTCACTAACTCTCCCATTGAAACCGTTCCCTCTAGTTCACTAACCCTCCCATCGAAACCCATCCCTCTAGTTCACTAACCCTCCCATTGAAACCCATTCCTCTAGTTCACTAACCCTCCCATTGAAACCCATCCCTCTAGTTCACTAACTCTCCCATCGAAACCCATCCCTCTAGTTCACTAACTCTCCCATTGAAACCGTTCCCTCTAGTTCACTAACCCTCCCATTGAAACCCATCCCTCTAGTTCACTAACCCTCCCATTGAAACCCATCCCTCTAGTTCACTAACCCTCCCATCGAAACCCATCCCTCTAGTTCACTAACACTCCCATTGAAACCATCCCTCTAGTTCACTAACCCTCCCATTGAAACCCATCCCTCTAGTTCACTAACCCTCCCATTGAAACCCATCCCTCTAGTTCACTAACTCTCCCATTGAAACCCATCCCTCTAGTTCACTAACACTCCCATTGAAACCATCCCTCTAGTTCACTAACTCTCCCATTGAAACCCATCCCTCTAGTTCACTAACCCTCCCATTGAAACCGTTCCCTCTAGTTCACTAACTCTCCCATTGAAACCCATCCCTCTAGTTCACTAACTCTCCCATTGAAACCCATCCCTCTAGTTCACTAACTCTCCCATTGAAACCCATCCCTCTAGTTCACTAACTCTCCCATTGAAACCCATCCCTCAAGTTCACTAACTCTCCCATTGAAACCCATTCCTCTAGTTCACTAACTCTCCCATTGAAACCCATCCTTCTAGTTCACTAACCCTCCCATTGAAACCCATCCCTCTAGTTCACTAACCCTCCCATTGAAACCCATCCCTCTAGTTCACTAACCCTCCCATTGAAACCCATCCCTCTAGTTCACTAACTCTCCCATTGAAACCCATCCCTCTAGTTCACTAACCCTCCCATTGAAACCCATCCCTCTAGTTCACTAACCCTCCCATTGAAACCCATCCCTCTAGTTCACTAACCCTCCCATTGAAACCCATCCCTCTAGTTCACTAACCCTCCCATTGAAACCCATCCCTCTAGTTCACTAACCCTCCCATTGAAACCCATCCCTCTAGTTCACTAACTCTCCCATTGAAACCGTTCCCTCTAGTTCACTAACTCTCCCATTGAAACCCATCCCACTAGTTCACTAACCCTCCCATTGAAACCCATCCCTCTAGTTCACTAACCCTCCCATTGAAACCCATCCCTCTAGTTCACTAACCCTCCCATTGAAACCCATCCCTCTGGTTCACTAACCCTCCCATCAAAACCCATCCTTCTAGTTCACTAACTCTCCCATTGAAACCCCTCCCTCTAGTTCACTAACACCCCCATTGAAACCCATCCCTCTAGTTCACTAACCCTCCCATTGAAACCCATCCCTCTAGTTCACTAACACCCCCATTGAAACCCATCCCTCTAGTTCACTAACCCTCCCATTGAAACCCATCCCTCTAGTTCACTAACTCTCCCATTGAAACCCCTCCCTCTAGTTCACTAACACCCCCATTGAAACCCATCCCTCTAGTTCACTAACACCCCCATTGAAACCCATCCCTCTAGTTCACTAACCCTCCCATTGAAACCCATCCCTCTAGTTCACTAACACCCCCATTGAAACCCATCCCTCTAGTTCACTAACCCTCCCATTGAAACCCATCCCTCTAGTTCACTAACTCTCCCATTGAAACCCCTCCCTCTAGTTCACTAACCCTCCCATTGAAACCCATCCCTCTAGTTCACTAACACCCCCATTGAAACCCATCCCTCTAGTTCACTAACCCTCCCATTGAAACCCATCCCTCTAGTTCACTAACTCTCCCATTGAAACCCATCCCTCTAGTTCACTAACCCTCCCATTGAAACCCATCCCTCTCGTTCACTAACCCTCCCATTGAAACCCATCCCTCTAGTTCACTAACTCTCCCATTGAAACCCATCCCTCTAGTTCACTAACCCTCCCATTGAAACTCATCCCTCTAGTTCACTAACACCCCCATTGAAACCCCTCCCTCTAGTTCACTAACACCCCCATTGAAACCCATCCCTCTAGTTCACTAACACCCCCATTGTAACCCATCCCTCTAGTTCACTAACACCCCCATCGAAACCCATCCCTCTAGTTCACTAACCCTCCCATTGAAACCCATCCCTCTCGTTCACTAACCCTCCCATTGAAACCCATCCCTCTAGTTCACTAACTCTCCCATTGAAACCCATCCCTCTAGTTCACTAACCCTCCCATTGAAACCCATCCCTCTAGTTCACTAACTCTCCCATTGAAACCCATCCCTCTAGTTCACTAACACCCCCATCGAAACCCATCCCTCTAGTTCACTAACCCTCCCATTGAAACCCATCCCTCTAGTTCACTAACCCTCCCATTGAAACCCATCCCTCTAGTTCACTAATCCTCCCATTGAAACCCATCCCTTTAGTTCACTAACTCTCCCATCGAAACCCATCCCTCTAGTTCACTAACTCTCCCATTGAAACCCATCCCTCTAGTTCACTAACCCTCCCATTGAAACCCATCCCTCTAGTTCACTAACACCCCCATCGAAACCCATCCCTCTAGTTCACTAACCCTCCCATTGAAACCCATCCCTCTAGTTCACTAACCCTCCCATTGAAACCCATCCCTCTAGTTCACTAACCCTCCCATTGAAACCCATCCCTCTAGTTCACTAATCCTCCCATTGAAACCCATCCCTTTAGTTCACTAACTCTCCCATCGAAACCCATCCCTCTAGTTCACTAACTCTCCCATTGAAACCCATCCCTCTAGTTCCCTAACTCTCCCATTGAAACCCATCCCTCTAGTTCACTAACCCTCCCATTGAAACCCATCCCTCTAGTTCACTAACTCTCCCATTGAAACCCATCCCTTTAGTTCACTAACTCTCCCATTGAAACCCATCCCTCTAGTTCACTAACTCTCCCATTGAAACCCATCCCTCTAGTTCACTAACTCTCCCATTGAAACCCATCCCTTTAGTTCACTAACTCTCCCATTGAAACCCATCCCTTTAGTTCACTAACTCTCCCATTGAAACCCATCCCTCTAGTTCACTAATCCTCCCATTGAAACCCATCCCTCTAGTTCACTAATCCTCCCATTGAAACCCATCCCTTTAGTTCACTAACTCTCCCATTGAAACCCATCCCTCTAGTTCACTAACACCCCCATTGAAACCCATCCCTCTAGTTCACTAACCCTCCCATTGAAACCCATCCCTCTAGTTCACTAACCCTCCCATTGAAACCCATCCCTCTAGTTCACTAACACCCCCATTGAAACCCATCCCTCTAGTTCACTAACCCTCCCATTGAAACCCATCCCTCTAGTTCACTAACCCTCCCATTGAAACCCATCCCTCTAGTTCACTAACTCTCCCATTGAAACCCATCCCTCTCGTTCACTAACCCTCCCATTGAAACCCATCCCTCTCGTTCACTAACCCTCCCATTGAAACCCATCCCTCTAGTTCACTAACCCTCCCATTGAAACCCATCCCTTTAGTTCACTAACTCTCCCATTGAAACCCATCCCTCTTGTTCACTAACCCTCCCATTGAAACCCATCCCTCTAGTTCACTAACTCTCCCATTGAAACCCATCCCTCTAGTTCACTAACCCTCCCATTGAAACCCATCCCTCTAGTTCACTAACTCTCCCATTGAAACCCATCCCTCTAGTTCACTAACTCTCCCATTGAAACCCATCCCTCTAGTTCACTAACCCTCCCATTGAAACCCATTCCTCTAGTTCACTAACACCCCCATTGAAACCCATCCCTCTAGTTCACTAACTCTCCCATTGAAACCCATCCCTCTAGTTCACTAACACTCCCATTGAAACCCATCCCTCTAGTTCACTAACCCTCCCATTGAAACCCATCCCTTTAGTTCACTAACTCTCCCATTGAAACCCATCCCTCTTGTTCACTAACCCTCCCATTGAAACCCATCCCTCTAGTTCACTAACACCCCCATTGAAACCCATCCCTCTCGTTCACTAACCCTCCCATTGAAACCCATCCCTCTAGTTCACTAACCCTCCCATTGAAACCCATCCCTCTAGTTCACTAACACCCCTATTGAAACCCATCCCTCTAGTTCACTAACACCCCCATTGAAACCCATCCCTCTAGTTCACTAATCCTCCCATTGAAACCCATCCCTCTAGTTCACTAATCCTCCCATTGAAACCCATCCCTTTAGTTCACTAACTCTCCCATTGAAACCCATCCCTCTAGTTCACTAACCCTCCCATTGAAACCCATCCCTCTAGTTCACTAACACCCCCATTGAAACCCATCCCTCTAGTTCACTAACCCTCCCATTGAAACCCATGCCTCTAGTTCACTAATCCTCCATCCAAGCCTGATGACTGTTTCATGTATAATACTACACCTGCCCGAGGGGTGAATATTTCATGACTAGCACAAAGAAGGGAGAGAGGGAAGAGGATGGGCGAAGTGAGCAGGAAGGGGTAGATGGAAAGGGAGTAGGGGGGAATCTAATAATTGAGAAGGGAGCTGGGGAATGGTCGGGGAAGTGAGCAGAAGCGATCAGGGTGGGCAGGAGAGTCTGGGGAAGGGGGCATGTGGGTACAGGGTGGAGAAGGGAGTAAGGGGAAGGAGCATGAGGGAACAGGGTGGGGAGGTGTGTGGGGGGATGGGCAGAAGGGAACAGGGTGGGGAGGGGTGTAGGGAAAAGGGGGCAGGAGGGAACAGGGTGGGGAGGGGTGTAGGGGGAAGGGCAGAAGGGAACAGGGTGGGATGTAGGGGAAAGGGGGCAGGAGAGAACAGGGTGGGGAGGGGTTTTGGTGGGAAGGGGGCAGGAGGGAACAGGGTGGGGAGAGGTGTAAGGGAAAGGGGCAGGAGGGAACAGGGTGGGGAGGGGAGTAGGGGGAAGGAGCAGGAGGGAACAGGGTGGGGAGGGGAGTAGGGGAAAGGGGGCAGGAGGGTACAGGGTGGGGAGCGGTGTCGGGGGGTAGGGGGCAGGAGGGAACATGGTGGGGAGGGGTGTAGGGAAAAGGGCAGGTGGGGAGGGGAGCAGGGGAATGGGAGCAGGAGGGAACAGGGTGGGGAGGGGTTTCGGGCGAAGGAGCAGGAGGGAACGGTGGAGAGGGGTGTAGGGGGAAGGGGGCAGGAGGGAACAGGGTGGGGTGGGGTGTAGGGGAAAGGGGGCAGGAGAGAACAGGGTGGGGCGGGGTTTATGGGGAAGGGGGCAGGCAGGAACAGGGTGGGAAGGGGTGTAGGGGAAAGGGCAGAAGGGAACAGGGTGGGGAGGGGAGTAGGGGAATGGGGGCAGGAGGGAACATGGTGGGGAGGGGTGTAGGGTAATGGGGGCAGGAGGGAACAGGGTGGGGAAGGGTTTAGGGGGAAGGAGCAGGAGGGAACAGGGTGGGGAGGGGAGTAGGGGAAAGGGGGCAGGAGGGAACAGGGTGGGGAGGGGAGTAGGGGAAAGGGGGCAGGAGGGTACAGGGTGGGGAGGGGTGTAAGGGAAAGGGGCAGGAGGGAACAGGGTGGGGAGGGGTTTAGGGGGAAGAAGCAGGAGGGAACAGGGTGGGGAGGGGAGTAGGGGAAAGGGGCAGGAGGGAACAGGGTAGGGAGGGGTGTCGGGGGGTAGGGGGCAGGAGGGAACATGGTGGGGAGGGGTGTAGGGAAAAGGGCAGGTGGGGAGGGGAGTAGGGGAATGGGAGCAGGAGGGAACAGGGTGGGGAGGGGTTTAGGGGAAAGGAGCAGGAGGGAACAGTGGGGGGATGGGGGCAGGAGGGAACTGGGTGGGGAGGGGTTTAGGGGGAAGGAGCAGGAGGGAACAGGGTGGGGAGGGGTTTAGGGGAAAGGAGCAGTAGGGGACGGTGGGGGGATGGGGGCAGGAGGGAACAGGGTGGGGAGGGGTTTAGGGGAAAGGAGCAGCAGGGAACAGTGGGGGTATGGGGGCAGGAGGGAACAGGGTAGGGAGGGGTGTAGGGGAAGGAGCAGGAGGGAACAGTGGGGGTATGGGGGCAGGAGGGAACACGGTGGGGAGGGGTGCAGGGGATGGGGGCAGGAGGAAACAGCGTGGGGAGGGGAGTAGAGGGATCGGGGCAGGAGGGAACAGTGTGGGGAGTGGTGCAGGGGGATGGGGGCAGGAGGGAACAGGGTGGGGAGGGGAGTAGAGGGATGGGGGCAGGACAGAACAGGGTGGGGAGTGGTGTAGGGAGATGGGGCCCGGGAGGGAACAGGGTGGGGAGTGGTGTAGGGGGATGAGGGCAGGAGGGAATAGGGTGGGGAGGGGTGTAGGGGGATGGGGGCAGGAGGGAGCAGGGTGGGGATCGGTGTAGTGGGATGGGGGCAGGAGGGAACAGGGTGCGCATTGGTGTAGGGGCATGAGGGCAGGAGGGAACAGGGTGTGGAGGGGTGTAGGGGATGGGGGCAGGAGGGAACAGGCTGGGAGGGGTGTAGGGGGATGGGGGCAGGAGGGAACAGGGTGGGGAGGGGTGTAGCGGGAAGGAGCAGGAGGGAACAGGGTGGGGAGGGGAGTAGGGGAAAGGGGCCAGGAGGGAACAGGGTGGGGAGGGGAGTAGGGGAAAGGGGGCAGGAGGGAACAGGGTGGGGAGGGGTGTAAGGGAAAGGGGCAGGAGGGAACAGGGTGGGGAGGAGTTTAGGGGGAAGGAGCAGGAGGGAACAGGGTGGGGAGCGGAGTAGGAGAAAGGGGGCAGGAAGGAACAGGGTGGGGAGGGGTGTCGGGGGGTAGGGGGCAGGAGGGAACATGGTGGGGAGTGGTTGTGGGCGAAGGAGCAGGAGGGAACGGTGGGGGGATTAGGGCAGGAGGGAACTGGGTGGGGAGGGGTTTAGGGGGAAGGAGCAGGAGGGGACAGGCTGGGGAGGGGTTTAGGGGAAAGGAGCAGGAGGGAACAGGGTGGGGAGGGGTTTAGGGCGAAGGAGCAGGAGGGAACAGGGTGGGGAGGGGTTTAGGGGAAAGGAGCAGGATGGTACGGTGGGGGGAATGGGGGCAGGAGGGAACAGGCTGGGGAGGGGTTTAGGGGAAAGGAGCAGGAGGGAACAGGGTGGGGAGAGGTTTAGGGCGAAGGAGCAGGAGGGAACAGTGGGGGGATGGGGGCAGGAGGGAACAGGGTGGGGAGGGGTTTAGGGGAAAGGAGCAGGAGGGAACAGTGGGGGTATGGGGGCAGGAGGGAACAGGGTGGGGAGGGGTTTAGGGGAAAGGAGCAGGAGGGAACAGTGGGGGGAGGGGTTGTGGGCGAAGGAGCAGGAGGGAACGGTGGGGGGATTAGGGCAGGAGGGAACAGGGTGGGGAGGGGTTTAGGGGAAAGGAGCAGCAGGGAACAGTGGGGGTATGGGGGCAGGAGGGAACAGGGTAGGGAGGGGTGTAGGGGAAGGAGCAGGAGGGAACAGTGGGGGTATGGGGGCAGGAGGGAACACGGTGGGGAGGGGTGCAGGGGATGGGGGCAGGAGGAAACAGCGTGGGGAGGGGAGTAGAGGGATAGGGGCAGGAGGGAACAGTGTGGGGAGTGGTGCAGGGGGATGGGGGCAGGAGGGAACAGGGTGGGGAGGGGAGTAGAGGGATGGGGGCAGGACAGAACAGGGTGGGGAGTGGTGTAGGGAGATGGGGCCCGGGAGGGAACAGGGTGGGGAGTGGTGTAGGGGGATGAGGGCAGGAGGGAATAGGGTGGGGAGGGGTGTAGGGGGATGGGGGCAGGAGGGAGCAGGGTGGGGAGCGGTGTAGTGGGATGGGGGCAGGAGGGAACAGGGTGCGCATTGGTGTAGGGGGAAGAGGGCAGGAGGGAACAGGGTGTGGAGGGGTGTAGGGGATGGGGACAGGAGGGAACAGGCTGGGGAGGGGTGTAGGGGGATGGGGGCAGGAGGGAACAGGGTGGGGAGGGGTGTAGCGGGAAGGAGCAGGAGGGAACAGGGTGGGGAGGGGAGTAGGAGAAAGGGGCCAGGAGGGAACAGGGTGGGGAGGGGAGTTGGGGAAAGGGGGCAGGAGGGAACATGGTGGGGAGGGGTGTAAGGGAAAGGGGCAGGAGGGAACAGGGTGGGGAGGAGTTTAGGGTGAAGGAGCAGGAGGGAACAGGGTGGGGAGGGGAGTAGGAGAAAGGGGGCAGGAAGGAACAGGGTGGGGAGGGGTGTCGGGGGGCAGGAGGGAACATGGTGGGGAGGGGTTGTGGGCGAAGGAGCAGGAGGGAACGGTGGGGGGATTAGGGCAGGAGGGAACTGGGTGGGGAGGGGTTTAGGGGAAAGGAGCAGGATGGTACGGTGGGGGGAATGGGGGCAGGAGGGAACAGGCTGGGGAGGGGTTTAGGGGAAAGGAGCAGGAGGGAACAGGGTGGGGAGGGGTTTAGGGCGAAGGAGCAGGAGGGAACAGTGGGGGAATGGGGGCAGGAGGGAACAGGGTGGGGAGGGGTTTAGGGGAAAGGAGCAGGAGGGAACAGTGGGGGTATGGGGGCAGGAGGGAACAGGGTGGGGAGGGGTTTAGGGGAAAGGAGCAGGAGGGAACAGGGTGGGGAGGGGTTTAGGGCGAAGGAGCAGGAGGGAACAGTGGGGGGAGGGGTTGTGGGCGAAGGAGCAGGAGGGAACGGTGGGGGGATTAGGGCAGGAGGGAACTGGGTGGGGAGGGGTTTAGGGGGAAGGAGCAGGAGGGGACAGTGGGGGAAAAGGGCAGGTGGGGAGGGGAGTAGGGGAATGGGAGCAGGAGGGAACAGGGTGGGGAGGGGTTGTGGGCGAAGGAGCAGGAGGGAACGGTGGGGGGATTAGGGCAGGAGGGAACTGGGTGGGGAGGGGTTTAGGGGGAAGGAGCAGGAGGGAACAGGGTGGGGAGGGGTGTAAGGGAAAGGGGCAGGAGGGAACAGGATGGGGAGCGGTTTAGGGGGAAGGAGCAGGAGGGAACAGGGTGGGGAGGGGAGTAGGGGAAAGGGGGCAGGAGGGAACAGGGTGGGGAGGGGTGTCGGGGGCAGGAGGGAACATGATGGGGAGGGATGTAGGGAAAAGGGCTGCTGGGGAGGGGAGTAGGGGAATGGGAGCAGGAGGGAACAGGGTGGGGAGGGGTTTTGGGTGAAGGAGCAAGAGGGAACGGTGGGGGGACAGGGGGCAGGAGGGAACAGGCTGGGGAGGGGTTTAGGGGAAAGGAGCAGGAGGGAACAGTGGGGGGATGGGGGCAGGAGGGAACTGTGTGGGGAGGGGTTTAGGGGAAAGGAGCAGGAGGGGACGGTGGGGGGATGGGGGCAGGAGGGAACAGGGTGGGGAGGGGTTTAGGGGAAAGGAGCAGGAGGGAATAGTGGGGGTATGGGGGCAGGAGGGAACAGGGTGGGGAGGGGTGTAGGGGAAGGAGCAGGAGGGAACAGTGGGGGTATGTGGGCAGGAGGGAACACGGTGGGGATGGGTGCAGGAGGAAACAGGGTGGGGAGGGGAGTAGAGGGATGGGGGCAGGAGGGAACAGTGTGAGGAGTGGTGCAGGGGGATGGGGGCAGGAGGGAACAGGGTGGGGAGGGGAGTAGAGGGATGGGGGCAGGAGGGAACAGTGTGGGGAGTGGTGCAGGGGGATGGGGGCAGGAGGGAACAGGGTGGGGAGGGGCGTAGAGGGATGGGGGCAGGACGGAACAGGGTGGGGAGTGGTGTAGGGGGATGGGGCCCGGGAGGGAACAGGGTGGGGAGTGGTGTAGGGGGATGGGGGCAGGAGGGAATAGGGTGGGGAGGGGTGTAGGGGGATGGGGGCAGGAGGGAGCAGGGTGGGGAGGGGTGTAAGGGGATGGGGGCAGGAGGGAACAGGGTGCGGATTGGTGTAGGGGGATGGGGGCAGGAGGGAACAGGGTGGGGAGGGGTGTAGGGATGGGGGCAGGAGGGAACAGTGGGGGGAGGGGTTTAGGGGAAAGGAGCAGGAGGGAACAGGGTGGGGAGGGGTTTAGGGGAAAGGAGCAGGAGGGAACAGGGTGGGGAGGGGTTTAGGGGAAAGGAGCAGGAGGGAACAGGGTGGGGAGGGGTTTAGGGGAAAGGAACAGGAGGGAACAGTGGGGGTATGGGGGCAGGAGGGAACAGGGTGGGGAGGGGTTTAGGGGAAAGGAACAGGAGGGAACAGTGGGGGTATGGGGGCAGGAGGGATCAGGGTGGGGAGGGGTTTAGGGGAAAGGAACAGGAGGGAACAGTGGGGGTATGGGGGCAGGAGGGAACAGGGTGGGGAGGGGTTTAGGGGGAAGGAGCAGGAGGGAACAGGGTGGGGAGGGGTTTAGGGGAAAGGAGCAGGAGGGAACAGTGGGGGTATGGGGGCAGGAGGGAACAGGGTGGGGAGGGGTTTAGGGGAAATGAGCAAGAGGGAACAGGGTGGGGAGGGGTTTAGGGGAAAGGAGCAGGAGGGAACAGTGGGGGTATGGGGGCAGGAGGGAACAGGGTGGGGAGGGGTTTAGGGGAAAGGAGCAAGAGGGAACAGGGTGGGGAGGGGTTTAGGGGAAAGGAGCAGGAGGGAACAGTGGGGGTATGGGGGCAGGAGGGAACAGGGTGGGGAGGGGTTTAGGGGAAAGGAGCAGGAGGGAACAGTGGGGGGATGGGGGCAGGAAGGAACAGGGTGGGGAGGGGTTTAGGGGAAAGGAGCAGGAGGGAACAGTGGGGGGATGGGGGCAGGAAGGAACAGGGTGGGGAGGGGTGTAGGGGAAGGAGCAGGAGGGAACAGGGTGGGGAGGGGTGTAGGGGAAGGAGCAGGAGGGAACAGGGTGGGGAGGGGTGTAGGGGAAGGAGCAGGAGGGAACAGGGTGGGGAGGGGTTTAGGGGAAAGGAGCAAGAGGGAACAGTCGGGGTATGGGGGCAGGAGGGAACAGGGTGGGGAGGGGTGTAGGGGAAGGAGCAGGAGGGAACAGGGTGGGGAGGGGTGTAGGGGAAGGAGCAGGAGGGAACAGGGTGTGGAGGGGTGTAGGGGAAGGAGCAGGAGGGAACAGGGTGGGGAGGGGTGTAGGGGAAGGAGCAGGAGGGAACAGCGTGTGGAGGGTTGTAGTGGGTCGGTGGGTATTTTTGCGTCAATGGATGCTAAGGGATGAGGAGCTGACTGAAATGATGCATTTGTTGTTTGCAGGTGAGAACAAACCGATCTGGATGCATGCAGAGGAACGCGAGGAGCTCAGCAAGGTGAACCAGGGCATGTTATTCCAACTAGAGAGCAGGTTATATTAGACTTAGTATTGTGTAATGTGACAGCATTAATTAATGACCTCAGTGTAAAGGCACCTCTAGGTAGCAGTGATCACAATATGATTGAATTTTACATCCAGTTTGAAAGAGAGAAGAGTGAGTCTAAGACTAGTATTTTAAACTTGAATAAGGGCAACTATGTGGGCATTCTGTTTTCTATGTTTTTCTGTGAGCTAGCTGAAGTGAACTGGGTTGCTTGGCTAGGAGATAGATCAATAGAGAAGCAGTGGCAGACATTTAAGGGGATATTTCAGAATACTCAGAATAAGTATATTCCTACTATAAAGAAAAATTCTAAGGGGAGGAGCCACCATCCGTGGTTAACTAAAGAAGTTAAAGAAAGCATCAAACTTAAGGAAAAAGCATATAATTGTGCAAAGATGAGTGACAGGTCATATGATTGGTCTCAATATAAAGAATGGCAGAGAATGACTAAAAGGATAATCGGGAAAGAAATTAGAGTACGAGAGGAAGCTAGCTAGAAACGTAAAAATGGATAGCAAGAGTTTCTACAGGTATTTAAAAAGGAAAAGAGTAAGTAAAGTGAGTGTTGGTCCTCTAGAGAGTGAAAATGGGGAGTTAATGGTAGATAATAAGGAAATGGTGGATGCAATGAACAAATATTTTGCTTCTGTCTTCATGAGAGGATACAAAAAACATTCCAGTAATAGCTATAAATCAGGAGGTGGAAGGAAGAGAGGAACTTGGTGAAATTACAGTCACCAGGGAAGCGGTACTGAACAAACTGATAGAGCTGCGGGCTGACAAGTCCCCGGGTCCTGATGGGCTTCATCCTAGGGTCTTGAAAGAGGTGGCTAATGAGGTAGTAGATGCGTTAGTGTTAATTTTTCAAAATTCGCTAGATTCTGGAAAGTTTCCATCAGACTGGAAAGTAGCAAATATAACCCTTCTATTCAAGAAGTGGGGGAGACAGAAAACAGGTAACTATAGGCCAGGGAAGGTGTTAGAATTGATCATTAAGGAGGTTATAGCTGGGCATTTAGAAAAACTCAAGCTAATCGGGAACAATCAGCATGGTTTAGTGAAAGGGAAATCATGTTTAACCAATTTATTGGAGTTCCTTGAAGGGGTAATATGTGCTGTGGATAAAGGGGAGCGCGTTGACGTACTGTACTTGGATTTCCAGAAGGCATTTGACAAGGTGCCACATAAAAGGTTATTGTGCAAAGTAGGAGCTCATGGTGTAGGGGGTAACATATCAGTGGATAGAAGATTGGCTGGCTGGCAGAGAGCATGCATAAATGGGTCCTTTTCTGATTGGCAGGATGTGACGGGTGGAGTCCCACAGGGGTCTGTGCTGGGGCCTCAACTTTTTACAATTTATCTCAATGACTTAGATGAGGGGAGCAATGGCATGGTAGCTAAATTTGCAGATGACACAAAGATAGGTAGGAAAGTATGTTGTGAAGAGGACATAAGGAGGTTGCAGATCGATATAGATAGGCTGAGTGAGTGGGCAAAAATCTGTCAGATGGAGTATAATGTGGGAAAATGTGAAGGTGTTCACTTTGGCAGGAAGAATAAAAAAGCAGAGTATTACTTAAACGGAGAACAACTGCAGAATTCTGAGGTGCAGAGGGATCTAGGTGTTCTAGTGGATGAGTCACAGAAAGTTAGTATGCAGGTACCGCAAAAATAAAAAAGGCTAATGGAATGCGATCCTTTATTACGAGAGGAATTGAAGATAAAAGTAAGGATGTTATGCTTCAGTTATACAGAGCATTGGTGAGACCACATCTTGAATACTGTGTGCAGTTTTGGTCTCCTTATTTAAGGAAGAATGTGAATGCGTTGGAGGTGGTTCAGAGGAGGTTTACTAGATTGATACCTGGAATGAGCGGGTTGTCTTATGAGGAAAGGTTGGACAGACTGGGTTTGTTTTCACTGGAGTTTAGAAGAGTGAGGGGAGACTTGATTGAAGTTTATAAGATCCTGAACGGTCTTGACAAGGTGGATGTGGAAAGGATGTTTCCTCTTGTGGGTGAGTCCAGAACTAGGGGGCACTGTTTTAAAATTAGGGGTCGCCCTTTTAGGACAGAGATGAGGAAATAGATTTTCTCAGAGGATTGTGCGACTTTGGAACTCTCTGCCTCAGAAGGTGGTGGATGCGGGGTCACTGAATAATTTTAAGCTGGAGGTAACTAATTTTTACATCTATTCCTGGGATGTGCATGTCACTGTCGAAGGACCCTTCTGTGTTGCTTGTAGATGGTACAGACTGCTGCTACTTGGTGATAGATGGTGTGAATGTTGAAGATGATGGATTGGATGTCAGTCAAGTGGTTAATATCAGGTTCTGCTGGGGTTAATATCAGACCATATCCATCCAGCCTCTGCTAACCTGTGTTTATATAACGCTTTTCATAAACTTGGCAATGGAGGGGATAAGGGGTTGGGTGCTCAGCTCAGGTCAAATAGGACTCTGAGGTTGCCAACAGTCCAGTTTAGCCTTGGACAATGACCAGGGAGGGGGCTGGAGTTGGCAGTTAGGGAATGGAGTGTGGAACATGTGAACAGGAGTGTGTCATTTAGCCCTTCGAGCCTGTCTATTGGTCAGTGAAATCATGCTGATCTGCACCTTAACTCCATATCCCTGCCTGTTCCCCGTATCCCTTAATAGCTCTGGTTAACAAAAATCTATCAATCTCAGATTTAAAATTAACAAGTGATGGAACATCAGTTGCCTTTTGCAGAAAAAAATTCTCAATTCTTCCTGAAGCAGCCCGTGTCCAGATGCAGGAAGACCTGGACAATATCCAGTTCTTGGGCTGATAAGTGGCAAGTAACATTCGTGCCACACAAGTGCCAGGCAATGACCATCTCCAACCAAGAATCCAACCATCTTCCCTTGACATTCAATGGCATTACCATCGCTGAATCCCACACTATCAACATCCTGGGGGGTCACCATTGACCAGAAATTGAACTGCACCAGCCATATAAATACTGTGGCTACAAGAGCAGGTCTGAGGCCAGGAATTCTGTGGTGAGTAACTCACCTCCTGACTCCCCAAAGCCTGTCCACCATCTACAAGGCACAAGTCAGGAGTGTGATGGAATACTCTCCACTTGCCTGGATGGGTGCAGCTCCAACAACACTCAAGAAGCTCGACACCATCCAGGACAAAGCAGCCCGCTTGATTGCCACCCCATCCACAAACATTCACTCCCTCCACCACTGACGCACAGTGGTAGCAGTGTGTTCCATTTACAAGATGCACTGCAGCAATGCACCAAGGCTCCTTAGACAGCACTTTCCAAACCCACGACCTCTACCACCTAGAAGGACAAGGGCAGCAAATGCATGGGAACATCACCACCTGCAAGTTCCCCTCCAAGCCACAAACCATCCTGACTTGGAACTATATCGCCGTTCCTTCACTGTCACTGGGTCAAAATCCTGGAACTCCCTTCCTAACAGCACTGTGGGTGGACTGCAGTGGTTCAGGAAGGCAGCTCACCACCACCTTCTCAAGGGCAATTAGAAATAGGCAATAAATGCCCACATCCCACGAATGAAAAAAAAGGTTCCAAACTTCTGCCACCCTTTGTGTGCAGAAGTGTTTCCTCATTTCACTCCTGAAAGGTTTGGCTCTAATTTTTCGACTCTGCCCCCCAGTCCGAGACTCCCCAACCAGCACAAATAGTTTCTCTCTATCTACCCTGTCTGTCCCCTTAATATAAAGAACAAAGAAGAGTACAGCACAGGAGCAGGCCATTCGGCCCTCCAAGCCTGCGCCGATCTTGATGCCTGCCGAAACTAACACCTTTGCACTTCCGGGGTCCGTGTCCCTCTATTCCCATCCGATTCATATATTTGTCAAGATGCCTCTTAAACGTCGCTATCGTATCTGCTTCCACCACCTCCCCCGGCAGCAAGTTCCAGGCACTCACCACCCTCTGTGTAAAGAACTTGCCTCGCACATCCCCTCTAAACTTTGCCCCTCGCACCTTAAACCTATGTCCCCTAGTAACTGACTCTTCCACCCTGGGAAAAAGCTTCTGACTATCCACTCTGTCCATGCCGCTCAGAACTTTGTATACCTCTATCATGTCGCCCCTCCACCTCCGTCGTTCCAGTGAAAACAATCCGAGTTTATCCAACCTCTCCTCATAGCTGATGCCCTCCAGACCAGGCAACATCCTGGTAAGCCTCCTCTGTACCCTCTCCAAAGCCTCCACGTCCTTCTGGTAGTGTGGCGACCAGAATTGCACGCAATATTCTAAGTGTGGCCTAACTAAGGTTCTGTACAGCTGCAACATGACTTGCCAATTTTTATACTCTATGCCCTGACCGATGAAGGCAAGCATGCCGTATGCCTTCTTGACTACCTTATCCACCTGCGTTGCCACTTTCAGTGACCTGTGGACCTGTACGCCCAGATCTCTCTGCCTGTCAATACTTCTAAGGGTTCTGCCATTTACTGTATCCTTCCCACCTACATTAGACCTTCCAAAATGCATTACCTCACATTTGTCCGGATTAAACTCCATCTGCCATTTCTCCGCCCAAGTCTCCAACTGATCTATATCCTGCTGTATCCTCTGACAATCCTCATCATTATCCGCAACTCCACCAACCTTTGTGTCGTCTGCAAACTTACTAATCAGACCAGCTACATTTTCCTCCAAATCATTTATATATACTACAAAGAGCAAAGGTCCCAGCACTGATCCCTGCGGAACACCACTAGTCACATTCCTCCATTCAGAAAAACACCCATCCACTGATGCCCTCTGTCTTCTGTGACCGAGCCAGTTCTGTATCCATCTTGCCAGCTCACCTCTGATCCCGTGTGACTTCACCTTTTGCACCAGTCTGCCATGTGGGACCTTGTCAAAGGCTTTACTAAAGTCCATATAGACAACATCCACTGCCCTTCCCTCATCAATCATCTTCGTCACTTCCTCAAAAAACTCAATCAAATTAGTGAGACACGACCTCCCCTTCACAAAACCGTGCTGTCTCTCGCTAATAAGTACATTTGTTTCCAAATGGGAGTAAATCCTGTCCCGAAGAATCCTCTCTAATAATTTCCCTACCACTGACGTAAGGCTCACCGGCCTGTAATTTCCTGGATTATCCTTGCTACCCTTCTTAAACAAAGGAACAACATTGGCTATTTTCCAGTCTTCTGGGACCTCACTTGTAGCCAATGAGGATGCAAAGATTTCTGTCAAAGCCCCAGCAATTTCTTCCCTTGCCTCCCTCAGTATTCTAGTGTAGATCCCATCAGGCCCCTGGGGACTTATCTACCTTAATACTTTGCATTAATATCTTGAAAACTTCGATCAAATTACCCTTAATCTTCTAAATTCCAAGGAATATAACCCTAGTTTGTGGAATTTCTCCTTGTAATTTAACCGATGGTGATTGAAGACAATGGCTTCAATCTTTACAATATTTAAATGGAGGAAATTTCTGGTCATCCAGGACTGGATGTTGGATAAGGAGCCAGATAATTTAGAGAGAGTGGAGGAGTCGAGAGAGGTGGTGGTGTGGTGGAGCTGGGTATCACCAGTGTACATGTGGAAACTTAACGCTGTGCTTTTGGATGACATTACCGAGGGGCAGCATGCAGATGAGAAATAGGAGGGGGCAAGGAGGGATCGCAAACATGACAGCAGGGAGAATTGTCATCCTCAGGATTTGAAATTATCTTGTTCTGTTGCAGGGCAAACACAAGGACAGTGCTCCTTACGCAGAATATGGGGGCTGGTACAAGGCTTGCAAAGTCAACAGGTAAGGGATTTCCAATCAGGTACAGAGCAGCCAGCTCCTGGAGGCTCAGCATGAGGGGTCCAAGAAAAGGCAGCTGTTCAACCTCAGAATCCCTCCCTCGTGCTGCATTTGATCGATGTCTCGCCACCTTCTCACATTCAGATATCACACACTGAGCACGGCCAGGCAAGGTAACCCGTCCTCCCAGTGGGGTGCCCACCCTGTCCTAACCCAGACTGGCTCGTCTCAGCCCAAGTGGCAATTCATGGGCCTGCTCCAGGTAGTAGGTCAGCTATAATACTCAGATACATCCGTGAACCCAGGGTTCGATCAATCCTGGGAGGGAGGCGTGGTGGCATAATACACAGGGAGGGTGTGGATAACCCCAGGGTCAGGGAAAATAGGACCTGTTCATATTCCATTTGTCCAGTGGAGCCCAAGTCGGGCAGGGACTGAGTCAAAAGGGCAAGGGACAAAGTCCTCACTGTGCAGCAGCCAGCTGACTCACTGAAATCTAATTCTCCCTCCCAGTCCCACAGTGAACACCACACTGAGGAATCTCGGAGCCTTGTACCGGCGCCAGGGCAAGCTGGAGGCTGCTGAAACTCTGGAGCAATGTGCCACCCGATCCCGCAAACAGGTAACTTTCCATCAACTCACCCGTACTCACCAGTACTGTACCCCAGTGTTATACAGTGACAGACCTGTACCCACCAGTACTGTACCCCAGTGTTATACAGTGACAGACCTGTACCCACCAGTACTGTACCCCAGTGTTATACAGTGACAGACCTGTACCCACCAGTACTGTACCCCAGTGTTATACAGTGACAGACCTGTACCCACCAGTACTGTACCCCAGTGTTATACAGTGACAGACCTGTACTCACCAGTACTGTACCCCAGTGTTATACAGTGAGAGACCTGTACCCACCAGTACTGTACCCCAGTGTTATACAGTGACAGACCTGTCCCCACCAGTACTGTACCCCAGTGTTATACAGTGACAGACCTGTACTCACCAGTACTGTACCCCAGTGTTATACAGTGAGAGACCTGTACCCACCAGTACTGTACCCCAGTGTTATACAGTGACAGACCTGTCCCCACCAGTACTGTACCCCAGTGTTATACAGTGACAGACCTGTACTCACCAGTACTGTACCCCAGTGTTATACAGTGAGAGACCTGTACCCACCAGTACTGTACCCCAGTGTTATACAGTGAGAGACCTGTACCCACCAGTACTGTACCCCAGTGTTATACAGTGACAGACCTGTACCCACCAGTACTGTACCCCAGTGTTATACAGTGACAGACCTGTACCCACCAGTACTGTACCCCAGTGTTATACAGTGACAGACCTGTACCCACCAGTACTGTATCCCAGTGTTATACAGTGACAGACCTGTACCCACCAGTACTGTACCCCAGTGTTATACAGTGACAGACCTGTACCCACCAGTACTGTACCCCAGTGTTATACAGTGACAGACCTGTCCCCACCAGAACTGTATCCCAGTATAAAACAGTGACAGACCCGTCCCTGCCAGTACTGTACCCCAGTGTTATACAGTGACAGACCTGTACCCACCAGTACTGTATCCCAGTGTTATACAGTGACAGACCTGTACCCACCAGTACTGTACCCCAGTGTTATACAGTGACAGACCTGTACCCACCAGTACTGTACCCCAGTGTTATACAGTGACAGACCTGTCCCCACCAGTACTGTATCCCAGTAGAAAACAGTGACAGACCCGTCCCTGCCAGTACTGTACCCCAGTGTTATACAGTGACAGACCCGTCCCTGCCAGTACTGTACCCCAGTGTTATACAGTGACAGACCTGTACCCACCAGTACTGTACCCCAGTGTTATACAGTGACAGACCTGTACCCACCAGTACAGTACCCCAGTGTTATACAGTGACAGACCTGTACTCACCAGTACTGTACCCCAGTGTTATACAGTGACAGACCTGTACCCACCAGTACTGTACCCCAGTGTTATACAGTGACAGACCTCTACCCACCAGTACTGTACCCCAGTGTGATACAGTGACAGACCTGTTCCCACCAGTACTGTACCCCAGTGTTATACAGTGACAGACCTGTCCCCGCCAGTACTGTACCCCAGTATTATACAGTGACAGACCTGTACCCACCAGTACTGTACCCCAGTGTTATACAGTGACAGACCTGTACCCACCAGTACTGTACCCCAGTGTTATACAGTGACAGACCTGTACCCACCAGTACTGTACCCCAGTGTTATACAGTGACAGACCTGACCCCACCAGTACTGTACCCCAGTGTTATACAGTGACAGACATGTCCCCAACAGTACAGTACCCCAGTGTGATGCAGTGACAGACCAGTCCCCACCAGTACTGTACCTCAGTGTTATACAGTGACAGACCTGTACCCAGCAGTACAGTACCCCAGTGTTATACAGTGACAGACCTGACCCCACCAGTACTGCACCCCAGTGTTATACAGTGACAGACCTGACCCCACCAGTACTGTACCTCAGTGTTATACAGTGACAGACCTGTCCCCACCAGTACTGTACCTCAGTGTTATACAGTGACAGACCTGACCCCACCAGTACTGTACCCCAGTGTGATACAGTGACAGACCTGTCCCCACCAGTACTGTACCTCAGTGTTATACAGTGACAGACCTATCCCCACCAGTACTGTACCTCAGTGTTATACAGTGACAGACCTGACCCCACCAGTACTGTACCCCAGTGTTGTACAGTGACAGACCTGACCGCACCAGTACAGTACCCCAGTGTTATACAGTGACAGACCCGTCCCACCAGTACTGTACCCCAGTGTTATACAGTGTTAGACCTGTCCCCACCAGTACTGTACCCCAGTGTTATACAGTGACAGACCTGTCCTCACCAGTACTGTACCCCAGTGTTATACAGTGACAGACCTGTACCCACCAGTACTGTACCCCAGTGTTATACAGTGACAGACCTGTACCCACCAGTACTATACCCCAGTGTTTTACAGTGACAGACCTGTCCCCACCAGTACAGTACCCCAGTGTTATACAGTGACAGACCTTTACCCACCAGTACTGTACCCCAGTGTTATACAGTGACAGACCTGTACCCCCCAGTACTGCACCCCAGTGTGAGACAGTGACAGATCTGTCCCCACCAGTACTGTACCCCAGTGTTATACAGTGACAGACCTGTCCCCACCAGTACTGTACCCCAGTGTTATACAGTGACAGACCTGTCCCCACCAGTACTGTACCCCTGTGTTATACAGTGACAGACCTGTACCCACCAGTACTGTACCCCAGTGTTATACAGTGACAGACCTTAACCAACCAGTACTGTACCCCAGTGTTATACAGTGACATACCTGTCCCCACCAGTACATTTACCCCAGCGTTGTACAGTGACAGACCTGTCCCCACCAGTTCTGTACCCCAGTGTTATACAGTGACAGACCTCTACCCACCAGTACTGTACCCTAGTGTTATACAGTGACAGACCTGTCCCCACCAGTCCTGTACCCCAGTGTTATACAGTGACAGACCTGCCCCCACCAGTACTGTACCCCAGTGTTGTACAGTGACAGACCCGTCCCACCAGTACTGTACCCCAGTGTTATACAGCGTTAGACCTGTCCCCACCAGTACTGTACCCCAGTGTTATTCAGTGACAGACCTGTCCTCACCAGTACTGTACCCCAGTGTTATACAGTGACAGACCTGTACCCACCAGTACTGTACCCCAGTGTTATACAGTGACAGACCTGTACCCACCAGTACTATACCCTAGTGTTGTACAGTGACAGACCTGTCCCCACCAGTACAGTACCCCAGTGTTATACAGTGACAGACCTGTCCCCACCAGTACTGTACCCCAGTGTTATACAGTGACGGACCCGTACCCACCAGTACTGTACCCCAGTGTTGTACAGTGACAGATCTGTCCCCACCAGTACTGTACCCCAGTGTTGTACAGTGACAGACCTGTCCCCGCCAGTACTGTACCCCAGTGTTATACAGTGACAGACCTGTCCCCACCAGTACTGTACCCCTGTGTTATACAGTGACAGACCTGTCCCCACCAGTACTGTACCCCAGTGTCATACAGTGACAGACCTTAACCAACCAGTACTGTACTCCAGTGTTATACAGTGACATACCTGTCCCCACCAGCACTTTACCCCAGCGTTATACAGTGATAGACCTGTCCCCACCAGTCCTGTACCCCAGTGTTATACAGTGACAGACCTCTACCCACCAGTACTGTACCCTAGTGTTATACAGTGACAGACCTGACCCCACCAGTACTGTACCCCAGTGTTATACAGTGACAGACCCATACCCTCCAGCACTCTACCCCAGTGTTTTCAGTGACAGTCCTGTCCCACCAGTACTGTACCCCAGTGTTATACAGTGACAGACCTGTACCCACCAGTACTATACCCCAGTGTTGTACAGTGACAGACCTGTCCCCACCAGTACAGTACCCCAGTGTTATACAGTGACAGACCTTTACCCACCAGTACTGCACCCCAGTGTGAGACAGTGACAGACCTGTCCCCACCAGTACTGTACCCCTGTGTTATGCAGTGACAGACCTGTACCCACCAGTATTGTACCCCAGTGTTATACAGTGACAGACCTTAACCAACCAGTACTGTACCCCAGTGTTAAACAGTGACATACCTGTCCCCACCAGTACATTTACCCCAGCGTTGTACATTGACAGACCTGTCCCCACCAGTCCTGTACCCCAGTGTTATACAGTGACAGACCTCTACCCACCAGTACTGTACCCTAGTGTTATACAGTGACAGACCTGTCCCCACCAGTCCTGTACCCCAGTGTTATACAGTGACAGACCTGCCCCCACCAGTACTGTACCCCAGTGTTAGACAGTGACAGACCTGTCCACACCAGTACTGTACCCCAATGTTGTACAGCGACAGACCTGTACCCACCAGTACTGTACCCCAGTGTTATACAGTGACAGACCTGCCCCCACCAGTACTGTACCCCAGTGTTAGACAGTGACAGACCTGTCCCCACGAATTCTGTACCCCAGTGTTATACAGCGACAGACCTGTCCCCACCAGTTCAGTACCCCAGTGTTATACAGTGAGAGGCCTGTCCCCACCAGTACTGTACCCCAGTGTTATACAGTGACAGACCTGTCCCTGCCAGTACTGTACCCCAGTGTTTTACAGTGACAGACCTGTCCCCACCAGTACTGTAACCGAGGGTTATGCAGTGACAGACCTGTACCCAGCAGTACTGTACCACAGTGTTATACAGTGACAGACCTGACCGCACCAGTACAGTACCCCAGTGTTATACAGTGACAGACCTGACCCCACCAGTACTGTACCCCAGTGTTATACAGTGACAGACCTGACCCCACCAGGACTGTACCCCAGTGTTATACAGTGACAGACCTGTCCCCACCAGTACTGTACCTCAGTGTTATACAGTGACAGACCTGTCCCCACCAGTACTGTACCTCAGTGTTATACAGTGACAGACCTGACCCCACCAGTACTGTACCCCAGTGTTGTACAGTGACAGACCTGACCGCACCAGTACAGTACCCCAGTGTTATACAGTGACAGACCTGACCCAACCAGTACTGTACCCCAGTGTTATACAGTGTTAGACCTGTCCCCACCAGTACTGTACCCCAGTGTTACACAGTGACAGACCTGTTCCCACCAGTACTGTACCCCAGTGTTACACAGTGACAGACCTGTCCCCACCAGTACTGTACCCCAGTGTTACACAGTGACAGACCTGTCCCCGCCAGTACTGTACCCCAGTGTTATACAGTGTTAGACCTGTCCCCACCAGTACTGTACCCCAGTGTTATACAGTGACAGACCTGTACCCATCAGTACTGTACCACGGTGTTATACAGTGAGAGGCCTGTCCCCACCAGTACTGTACCCCAGTGTTGTACAGTGACAGACCTGACCGCACCAGTACAGTACCCCAGTGTTATACAGTGACAGACCCGTCCCACCAGTACTGTACCCCAGTGTTATACAGTGTTAGACCTGTCCCCACCAGTACTGTACCCCAGTGTTATACAGTGACAGACCTGTCCTCACCAGTACTGTACCCCAGTGTTATACAGTGACAGAACTGTACCCACCAGTACTGTACCCCAGTGTTATACAGTGACAGACCTGTACCTACCAGTACTATACCCCAGTGTTGTACAGTGACAGACCTGTACCCCCCAGTACTGTACCCCAGTGTTATGCAGTGACAGACCTGTCCCGACCAGTACTGTACCCCAGTGTTATACAGTGACAGACCTGTCCCCACCAGTACTGTACCCCAGTGTTATACAGTGACAGACCTGTCCCCACCAGTACTGTACCCCAGTGTTATACAGTGACAGACCTGTACCCACCAGTACTGTTCCCCAGTGTTATACAGTGACAGACCTGTACCCACCAGTACTGTACCCCAGTGTTATACAGTGACAGACCTGTCCCCACCAGTACTGTACCCCAGTGTTATACAGTGACAGACCTGTACCCACCAGTACTGTACCCCAGTGTTATACAGTGACAGACCTGTACCCACCAGTACTGTATCCCAGTGTTATACAGTGACAGACCTGTCCCCACCAGTACTGTACCCCAGTGTTATACAGTGACAGACCTGTACCCACCAGTACTGTACCCCAGTGTTACACAGTGACAGACCTGTACCCACCAGTACTGTATCCCAGTGTTATACAGTGACAGACCTGTCCCCACCAGTACTGTACCCCAGTGTTATACAGTGACAGATTTGGGATCTTGCTGTGTTCAAGTTTGCTGTTTTCTATATTATAACATTTTAAAAAGTACATTGTTCAGTGTTCTGAGCCACCCCAATATGGTGAAAGGTGCTGTATAAGTTTATCTTTTACTTGCTCTGACTAACTGCTGCAGTGAGTCTATTCACGCTGAATGTGTCTCTCTCTTTTTCCCGTTGCTCCAAATGCCAACCTGCAGCTTCCCATTGTAAGTGTCCAGCTTTTATTGCTCAGAATTCAAAACTTGCTGCTGCTATTTGCCCAGTTGATTCCAGACTGTGACTCACTCTCTCTTTCTCTCTCTCTTTCTCTCTCTCCCTCTCTCTTTCTCTCTCTCCCTCTCTCTTTCTCTCTCTCTCTCTCTCTCTCTCTCTCTTTCTTTTTTTCTTTCTTTCTATCTCTCTCTCTCTCTCTCTCTCTCTCTCTCTTTCTTTCTGTTTCTCTCTCTCTCTCTCTCTCTTTCTCTCTCTCTCTCCCTCTCTCTCTCCCTCTCTCCCTCTCTCTCTCCCTCTCTCTCTCCCTCTTCCTCTCTCTCTCCCTCCCTCCCTCTCTCTCTCCCTCTCCCTCTCTCTCTCTCTCCCTTCCTCTCTCTCTCTCTCCCTCCCACTCTCCCTCTCTCTCTCCCTCTCTCTCTCCCTCCCTCCCTCTCTCCCTGTCTCTCTCCCTCTCTCTCTCCCTCCCTCCCTCCCTCTCTTTCTCTCTCTCTTTCTCTCTCTCTCTCTCTCTCTTTCTTTCTTTCTTTCTTTCTCTCTTTCTCTCTTTCTCTCTCTCTCTCTCTCGATCTTTCTTTCTTTCTTTCTTTCTGTCTTTCTCTCTCTCTCTTTTTCTCTCTCTCTCTCTCTCTTTCTCTCTCTCTCTCTTTCTGTCTTTCTCTGTCTCTCTTTCTCTCTCTCTCTCTCTCTGTCTTTCTCTCTCTCTCTCTCTCTCTCTCTCTCTCTTTCTTTCTCTCTCTCTCTCTCTCTCTTTCTTTCTTTCTCTCTCTCTCTTTCTTTCTCTCTCCCTTTCTTTTTCTTAGGGTCTCGATCCCATTCACCAGACCAGAGTCGTGGAGATTCTGAAGGATGGTGAGTCTGCAGATCGGAGGAGAAGCCGGGACAGTCTGGCTGGGAACCCAGTGAAGTATGAGAGTGGCTCGGAAGGTGGTGAGGAGGTCAGCGTGTCCGTGGAGTGGACTGGGGTGAGCCTGATTCAGTAATAAACTAAGCTGATGTCAGTTGGTGCTGACTGCTGTTCCCAACCGTGAGTGTGCACTCTTCTTGCGCGGGGATCCTCAGTTGTAAGACTGATGAGGGTAAGAGAATTGAGCCAGGGTTCCCACTCCTGTCTCTGTCCCATTAATGCCTGCTACATAGCACGTGGGCTAGATAGCAGGCGTGTTGGGTTCATTGGTGGTGCCCCCCTTGTGGAATAGCTGGCCGTCACTGTGAAAGGACCTGAGGGCGAGGGATTTGATTTCTGAGAGGTAGCCAGTGGTAGTTCATCTGTTAAGGGGAGTGTTGCGCAGGCCTGGGGTTGAGGGAGATTATTTTCCCTCTGCTCAATGAGGCACTGGCTTGTGATATACACTCTCGATCCTCCTCCCTTCACCCTTGTGTGTTGCCCGGTGCCTGTGGGACACAGTGTGACCCAGGAAGGTTGATGGTGCTAATGGAGCCTCATCATGTTCACCCTTCACACTTGAAGCTTGGTCAGAGAGGCAGATTTTGAGGCGAGGGAGGCGGAGAGTTTTACGGAGGGGGTTCCAGTGATTAGGATCTGGTCAGCTGAAGGTGGAGTGTTTAAAATCAGTGTGTACAGGAGGCCAGAGTTTCTCTTTCTCCGTCTTTCTGCTTCGTTGTGTCTCTTTCTTCCTCCTGCTCCTTCACTCTCAGCCCCTTCAGTATAATTGCCTGTTTGCAGACTGCTGGCTAAGTAGCATTTATCTCACCTCTGACAATCTTGGTTTATCCTTTTAAAGTGAATGCCCTGAGCCCCCCCCCCCACACCCCCTCCCTGCACCTACCTGCTTGAGTTCCTGCTTTGCCCAGCTGTGTCTGCCCTTCCTTCTCCTGCTGTTAAATTGGGTCAGACTCAGTCAGCAGATTCACCCAAGCCTGAGGACAGTCAATACCCCCGACGTACCTCCCCGTGACATTGCTCCCCCATACTTCCCCCTCCCACACGTCCCCCTCCCACACGTCCCCCTCCACCCATTTCTCATCTGCTGTGTCTTATTTCAGGAGGGGAATGAAAACCAGTTTTGAAAACAAAAGTGTAATGGACCAGAAAGTGGTGTTTGGAATCTGAGCTGGTGCTGAGCACTTTCCACCTGGTTGAATGTACTCGCAGAGAATGGGGAAGTCGGACTCCTGTCTCTGATAGGCTGACACCCGCTCTGTTGTCTACGGTGCAGTTCAATGCTGCGTTTTGGTGAATGATGGTGGGCGTCTCTAGATGTTTCTGTTCCACTTCTTGAACCTGCTTTGTATGTCCTTGGGCAGGCAAGCTCTCTCTGTGAATGTGTTTGAGCGTGTGCGTGTCTGTGTTTGTGCGCGTGTGTGTCATAAGAGTCATTAGGCCACAGAAAGAAGTCATGCCAGCTCACTGTAGAGCAATCCAGTCAGTCTCACTCCCCCCACTTTATCACTGTAGAGCAATCCAGTCAGTCTCACTCCCCCACTCTATCACTGTAGAGCAATCCAGTCAGTCTCACTCCCCCACTCTATCATTGTAGAGCAATCCAGTCAGTCTCACTCCCCCCACTCTATCACTGTAGAGCAATCCAGTCAGTCTCACTCCCCCCACTCTATCACTGTAGAGCAATCCAGTCAGTCCCACTCCCCCCACTCTATCACTGTAGAGTAATCCAGTCAGTCCCACTCCCCCCACTCTATCACTGTAGAGTAATCCAGTCAGTCCCACTCCCCCCACTCTATCACTGTAGAGCAATCCAGTCAGTCCCACTCCCCCACTCTCTCACTGTAGAGCAATCCAGTCAGTCCCACTCCCCCCACTCTATCACTGTAGAGCAATCCAGTCAGTCTCACTCCCCCCACTCTATCACTGTCGAGCAATCCAGTCAGTCCCACTCCCCCACTCTATCACTGTAGAGCAATCCAGTCAGTCTCACTCCTCCCACTCTATCACTGTAGAGCAATCCAGTCAGTCTCACTCCCCCCACTCTATCACTGTAGAGCAATCCAGTCAGTCTCACTCCCCCCACTCTTATCACTGTAGAGCAATCCAGTCAATCTCACTCCCCCACTCTATCACTGTAGAGCAATCCAGTCAATCTCACTCCCCCACTCTATCCCTAAAGCCCTGTAAGTTTATTGCCCTCCATTCCTTATCCACTTTCCTTTTGAAATCATTCATCATCTCCGCTTCCACCACTTTTGTGGACAGGGAATTCCAGGTCATTACCTGAAAGTTCTTCCTCACATTCCCCCTGTATCTCTTGTCCAAAACCTTCAGTCTGTGTACCCTATCCTTGTACCATCAGCTAATGGGAACTGCTTTTCTTATCTAAACCTGTCATAATCATGTACACCTCTATCAAATCTCCCCTCAATCTCCTTTGCTCCAAGCAGAACAATCCCAGCTTCTCCAACCTGACCTCGTAACTGAGATCCCCCATCCCTCGAACCAATCTGGTAAATCTCCTCTGCACCCTCTCAAAGACCCTCACACCCTTGCTAACAAGAACTGGACACAATACTCCAGTTGGGGCCTAACCAGAGCTTTATAAAGGTTCAGCATAACCTCCCTGCTTTTGTACTCAATGTCTGTATTTATGAAGCTTTACTAACCATTCTTTCAATATGTCCTGCCACCTTCAAAGATCAATGTACATGCACCCCCAGGTCCCTCTGTTCCTGCACACTCTTTAGAACTGTGCCATTCAGTATATATTGTCTCACCCTATTCCTTTTGCCAAAATGCATCACCTCACACTTGTCTGTATTAAATTCCATCTGCCACCTGTCTGCCTATTCTGCTAGCCTATCTATGTCCTGTTGCAGTTGATTGGTATCATCCTCACTGTCTCCACACTTCCAAGTTTGGTATCATTGGCAAATTTAGAAATTTTATTCTGTGTTCCAATATCCAAGTTATTTATGTTGCTACGACCAAAATAGTGATCATAATACCATTTCAATCACAAACAAAAATCGTCAACTTAAAGCCAATTACAAATGTGTGAGGGGAGAAGTGGCTAAGGTTAATTGGGTAAATAGACTGGAAGGTATGAGGGGAGAAGTGGCTAAGGTTAATTGGGTAAATAGACTGGAAGGTATGAGGGGAGAAGTGGCTACGGTTAATTGGGTAAATAGACTGGAAGGTATAAGGGGAGAAGTGGCGAAGGTTAATTGGGTAAATAGACTGGAAGGTATGAGGGGAGAAGTGGCTAAGGTTAATTGGGTAAATAGACTGGAAGGTATGAGGGGAGAAGTGGCTAAGGTTAATTGGGTAAATAGACTGGAAGGTATAAGGGGAGAAGTGGCGAAGGTTAATTGGGTAAATAGACTGGAAGGTATAAGGGGAGAAGTGGCTAAGGTTAATTGGGTAAATAGACTGGAAGGTATGAGGGGAGAAGTGGCTAAGGTTAATTGGGTAAATAGACTGGAAGGTATGAGGGGAGAAGTGGCTAAGGTTAATTGGGTAAATAGACTGGAAGGTATAAGGGGAGAAGTGGCGAAGGTTAATTGGGTAAATAGACTGGAAGGTATGAGGGGAGAAGTGGCTCAGGTTAATTGGGTAAATAGACTGGAAGGTATGAGGGGAGAAGTGGCTAAGGTTAATTGGGGAAATAGACTGGAAGGTCTGAGGGGAGAAGTGGCTACGGTTAATTGGGGAAATAGACTGGAAGGTATAAGGGGAGAAGTGGCTAAGGTTAATTGGGTAAATAGACTGGAAGGTATGAGGGGAGAAGTGGCTACGGTTAATTGGGTAAATAGACTGGAAGGTATAAGGGGAGAAGTGGCTACGGTTAATTGGGTAAATAGACTGGAAGGTATAAGGGGAGAAGTGGCTACGGTTAATTGGGTAAATAGACTGGAAGGTATAAGGGGAGAAGTGGCGAAGTTTAATTGGGTAAATAGACTGGAAGGTATGAGGGGAGAAGTGGCTCAGGTTAATTGGGTAAATAGACTGGAAGGTATAAGGGGAGAAGTGGCTAAGGTTAATTGGGTAAATAGACTGGAAGGTATGAGGGGAGAAGTGGCTCAGGTTAATTGGGTAAATAGACTGGAAGGTATGAGGGGAGAAGTGGCTAATGTTAATTGGGTAAATAGACTGGAAGGTATGAGGGGAGAAGTGGCTCAGGTTAATTGGGTAAATAGACTGGAAGGTATAAGGGGAGAAGTGGCTAAGGTTAATTGGGTAAATAGACTGGAAGGTATGAGGGGAGAAGTGGCTAAGGTTAATTGGGTAAATAGACTGGAAGGTATGAGGGGAGAAGTGGCTAATGTTAATTGGGTAAATAGACTGGAAGGTATGAGGGGAGAAGTGGCTCAGGTTAATTGGGTAAATAGACTGGAAGGTATAAGGGGAGAAGTGGCTAAGGTTAATTGGGTAAATAGACTGGAAGGTATGAGGGGAGAAGTGGCTAAGGTTAATTGGGTAAATAGACTGGAAGGTATGAGGGGAGAAGTGGCTCAGGTTAATTGGGTAAATAGACTGGAAGGTATGAGGGGAGAAATGGCTAAGGTTAATTGGGTAAATAGACTGGAAGGTATGAGGGGAGAAATGGCTAAGGTTAATTGGGTAAATAGACTGGAAGGTATGAGGGGAGAAGTGGCTAAGGTTAATTGGGTAAATAGACTGGAAGGTATGAGGGGAGAAGTGGCTAAGGTTAATTGGGTAAATAGACTGGAAGGGATAAGGGGAGAAGTGGCTAAGGTTAATTGGGTAAATAGACTGGAAGGTATGAGGGGAGAAGTGGCTAAGGTTAATTGGGTAAATAGACTGGAAGGGATAAGGGGAGAAGTGGCTAAGGTTAATTGGGTAAATAGACTGGAAGGTATGAGGGGAGAAGTGGCTAAGGTTAATTGGGTAAATAGACTGGAAGGGATAAGGGGAGAAGTGGCTAAGGTTAATTGGGTAAATAGACTGGAAGGTATGAGGGGAGAAGTGGCTAAGGTTAATTGGGTAAATAGACTGGAAGGTATGAGGGGAGAAGTGGCTAAGGTTAATTGGGTAAATAGACTGGAAGGGATAAGGGGAGAAGTGGCTAAGGTTAATTGGGTAAATAGACTGGAAGGGATAAGGGGAGAAGTGGCTAAGGTTAATTGGGTAAATAGACTGGAAGGTATGAGGGGAGAAGTGGCTAAGGTTAATTGGGTAAATAGACTGGAAGGTATGAGGGGAGAAGTGGCTAAGGTTAATAGGGTAAATAGACTGGAAGGTATGAGGGGAGAAGTGGCTAAGGTTAATTGGGTAAATAGACTGGAAGGTATGAGGGGAGAAGTGGCTAAGGTTAATTGGGTAAATAGACTGGAAGGTATGAGGGGAGAAGTGGCTAATGTTAATTGGGTAAATAGACTGGAAGGTATGAGGGGAGAAGTGGCTAAGGTTAATTGGGTAAATAGACTGGAAGGTATGAGGGGAGAAGTGGCTCAGGTTAATTGGGTAAATAGACTGGAAGGTATGAGGGGAGAAGTGGCTAAGGTTAATTGGGTAAATAGACTGGAAGGTATGAGGGGAGAAGTGGCTAAGGTTAATTGGGTAAATAGACTGGAAGGTATGAGGGGAGAAGTGGCTCAGGTTAATTGGGTAAATAGACTGGAAGGTATAAGGGGAGAAGTGGCTAAGGTTAATTGGGTAAATAGACTGGAAGGTATAAGGGGAGAAGTGGCTAAGGTTAATTGGGTAAATAGACTGGAAGGTATGAGGGGAGAAGTGGCTAAGGTTAATTGGGTAAATAGACTGGAAGGTATGAGGGGAGAAGTGGCTAAGGTTAATTGGGTAAATAGACTGGAAGGTATGAGGGGAGAAGTGGCTAAGGTTAATTGGGTAAATAGACTGGAAGGTATGAGGGGAGAAGTGGCTAAGGTTAATTGGGGAAATAGACTGGAAGGTATGAGGGGAGAAGTGGCTAAGGTTAATTGGTAAATAGACTGGAAGGTATGAGGGGAGAAGTGGCTCAGGTTAATTGGGTAAATAGACTGGAAGGTATGAGGGGAGAAGTGGCTAAGGTTAATTGGGTAAATAGACTGGAAGGTATGAGGGGAGAAGTGGCTAAGGTTAATTGGGTAAATAGACTGGAAGGTATGAGGGGAGAAGTGGCTAAGGTTAATTGGGGAAATAGACTGGAAGGTATGAGGGGAGAAGTGGCTAAGGTTAATTGGGTAAATAGACTGGAAGGTATGAGGGGAGAAGTGGCTAAGGTTAATTGGGTAAATAGACTGGAAGGTATGAGGGGAGAAGTGGCTAAGGTTAATTGGGTAAATAGACTGGAAGGTATGAGGGGAGAAGTGGCTAAGGTTAATTGGGGAAATAGACTGGAAGGTATGAGGGGAGAAGTGGCTAAGGTTAATTGGGTAAATAGACTGGAAGGTATGAGGGGAGAAGTGGCTAAGGTTAATTGGGTAAATAGACTGGAAGGTATGAGGGGAGAAGTGGCTAAGGTTAATTGGGTAAATAGACTGGAAGGTATGAGGGGAGAAGTGGCTCAGGTTAATTGGGTAAATAGACTGGAAGGTATGAGGGGAGAAGTGGCTACGGTTAATTGGGTAAATAGACTGGAAGGTATGAGGGGAGAAGTGGCTAAGGTTAATTGGGTAAATAGACTGGAAGGTATGAGGGGAGAAGTGGCTCAGGTTAATTGGGTAAATAGACTGGAAGGTATGAGGGGAGAAGTGGCTACGGTTAATTGGGTAAATAGACTGGAAGGTATGAGGGGAGAAGTGGCTAAGGTTAATTGGGTAAATAGACTGGAAGGTATGAGGGGAGAAGTGGCTCAGGTTAATTGGGTAAATAGACTGGAAGGTATGAGGGGAGAAGTGGCTCAGGTTAATTGGGTAAATAGACTGGAAGGTATGAGGGGAGAAGTGGCTACGGTTAATTGGGTAAATAGACTGGAAGGTATGAGGGGAGAAGTGGCTAAGGTTAATTGGGTAAATAGACTGGAAGGTATGAGGGGAGAAGTGGCTCAGGTTAATTGGGTAAATAGACTGGAAGGTATGAGGGGAGAAGTGGCTCAGGTTAATTGGGTAAATAGACTGGAAGGTATAAGGGGAGAAGTGGCTAAGGTTAATTGGGTAAATAGACTGGAAGGTATGAGGGGAGAAGTGGCTAAGGTTAATTGGGTAAATAGACTGGAAGGTATGAGGGGAGAAGTGGCTAAGGTTAATTGGGGAAATAGACTGGAAGGTATGAGGGGAGAAGTGGCTAAGGTTAATTGGTAAATAGACTGGAAGGTATGAGGGGAGAAGTGGCTCAGGTTAATTGGGTAAATAGACTGGAAGGTATGAGGGGAGAAGTGGCTAAGGTTAATTGGGTAAATAGACTGGAAGGTATGAGGGGAGAAGTGGCTAAGGTTAATTGGGTAAATAGACTGGAAGGTATGAGGGGAGAAGTGGCTCAGGTTAATTGGGTAAATAGACTGGAAGGTATGAGGGGAGAAGTGGCTACGGTTAATTGGGTAAATAGACTGGAAGGTATGAGGGGAGAAGTGGCTAAGGTTAATTGGGTAAATAGACTGGAAGGTATGAGGGGAGAAGTGGCTCAGGTTAATTGGGTAAATAGACTGGAAGGTATGAGGGGAGAAGTGGCTAAGGTTAATTGGGTAAATAGACTGGAAGGTATAAGGGGAGAAGTGGCTAAGGTTAATTGGGTAAATAGACTGGAAGGTATGAGGGGAGAAGTGGCTCAGGTTAATTGGGTAAATAGACTGGAAGGTATGAGGGGAGAAGTGGCTAAGGTTAATTGGGGAAATAGACTGGAAGGTATGAGGGGAGAAGTGGCTAAGGTTAATTGGGTAAATAGACTGGAAGGTATGAGGGGAGAAGTGGCTCAGGTTAATTGGGTAAATAGACTGGAAGGTATGAGGGGAGAAGTGGCTAAGGTTAATTGGGTAAATAGACTGGAAGGTATGAGGGGAGAAGTGGCTAATGTTAATTGGGTAAATAGACTGGAAGGTATGAGGGGAGAAGTGGCTAAGGTTAATTGGGTAAATAGACTGGAAGGTATGAGGGGAGAAGTGGCTAATGTTAATTGGGTAAATAGACTGGAAGGTATGAGGAGAGAAGTGGCTCAGGTTAATTGGGTCAATAGATTGGAAGGTATGAGGGGAGAAGTGGCTAAGGTTAATTGGGTAAATAGACTGGAAGGTATGAGGGGAGAAGTGGCTAAGGTTAATTGGGTAAATAGACTGGAAGGTGTAAGGGGAGAAGTGGCTAAGGTTAATTGGGTAAATAGACTGGAAGGTATGAGGGGAGAAGTGGCTAAGGTTAATTGGGTAAATAGACTGGAAGGTATGAGGGGAGAAGTGGCTAAGGTTAATTGGGTAAATAGACTGGAAGGTATGAGGGGAGAAGTGGCTAAGGTTAATTGGGTAAATAGACTGGAAGGTATGAGGGGAGAAGTGGCTAAGGTTAATTGGGTAAATAGACTGGAAGGTATGAGGGGAGAAGTGGCTAAGGTTAATTGGGTAAATAGACTGGAAGGTATGAGGGGAGAAGTGGCTAATGTTAATTGGGTAAATAGACTGGAAGGTATGAGGGGAGAAGTGGCTAAGGTTAATTGGGTAAATAGACTGGAAGGTATGAGGGGAGAAGTGGCTAATGTTAATTGGGTAAATAGACTGGAAGGTATGAGGGGAGAAGTGGCTAAGGTTAATTGGGTAAATAGACTGGAAGGTATGAGGGGAGAAGTGGCTAAGGTTAATTGGGTAAATAGACTGGAAGGTATGAGGGGAGAAGTGGCTAAGGTTAATTGGGTAAATAGACTGGAAGGCATGAGGGGAGAAGTGGCTAAGGTTAATTGGGTAAATAGACTGGAAGGTATGAGGGGAGAAGTGGCTCAGGTTAATTGGGTAAATAGACTGGAAGGTAAGGCGGTAAATGAACAGTGGAAAACATTTAAAGAAACAATTCAAAGGGTTCAACAAAAGTACATTCCATTCAAAGACAAAAACTCATCAAGAAAGACCCATCCGTGGCTCATTCAGGAAGTGAAGGAGATAATTAGACTGAAAGAAGAGGTTTACAATGTTGCAAAAAATAGTGGCAAGTCTGAGGGTTGAGAATGTTTTAGAAACTAGCAAAGGGCCACCAAAAAGTTGATAAAAAGGGAAAAAATAGAATGCAAGTAAATTAGCCAGCAATATAAAAACAGATTGTAGTTCTCTTTGGCCTCCTTGTCTCGAGAGACAATGGGTAAGTGCCTGGAGGTGGTCAGTGGTTTGTGGAGCAGCGCCTGGAGTGGCTATAAAGGCCAATTTTAGAGTGACAGACTCTTCCACAGGTGCTGCAGAGAAATTTGTTTTTCGGGGCTGTTGCACAGTTGGCTCTCCCCTTGCGCCTCTGTCTTTTTTCCTGCCAACTGCTAAGTCTCTTCGACTCGCCACACTTTAGCCCCGTCTTTATGGCTGCCCGCCAGCTCTGGCGAACGCTGGCAACTGACTCCCACGACTTGTGATCAATGTCACAGGATTTCATGTCGCGTTTGCAGACGTCTTTAAAGCGGAGACATGGACGGCCGGTGGGTCTGATACCAGTGGCGAGTTCGCGGTACAATGTGTCTTTGGAGATCCTGCCATCTTCCATTCGGCTCACATGGCGAAGCCATCTCAAGCGCCGCTGGCTCAGTAGGGTGTATAAGCTGGGGATGTTGGCCGCCTCGAGGACTTCTGTGTTGGAGATACGGTCCTGCCACCTGATGCCAAGGATTCTCCGGAGGCAGCGAAGATGGAATGAATTGAGACGTCGCTCTTGGCTGACGTACGTTGTCCAGGCCTCGCTGCCGTAGAGCAAGGTACTGAGGACACAGGCCTGATACACTCGGACTTTTGTGTTCTGTGTCAGTGCGCCATTTTCCCACACTCTCTTGGCCAGTCTGGACATAGCAGTGGAAGCCTTTCCCATGCGCTTGTTGATTTCTGCATCTAGAGACAGGTTACTGGTGATAGTTGAGCCTAGGTAGGTGAACTCAGATTGTAAGAGCTTTGGTAAATACATAAAAAGGAAGAGAGTAGCTAAAGTAGACGTTTGTCCCTTAGAGGCAGAGACAGGAGAAATCATCATGGGGAATGAGGAAATGGCAGAGGCATTGAACAAATATTTTGTGTCTGTCTTCACAGTGGAACACACAAGTTCCACACGAGAAATAGGCAGTAACCTCGGGGCTAAAAAGAGTGAGGAAATTAAGGATATTGATATAAGTCGAGAAAAAGTATTGGAGAAACTCGAGGGACTAAAATCTGACAAGTTCCCGGGACTAGATGGCCTACATCCTAGGGTTCTAAAAGAGATAGCTGAAGAGATAGCGGATGCGCTGGCTATGATTTTCCAGAATTCCTTAGATTCAGGAATGGTCCCGTCAGATTGGAAGTTGGCAAATGTTACACCGCTTTTCAAGATAGGAGGTAGAGAGAAAACAGGGAACAACAGGTCAGTTAGCCTAACATCAGTGGCTGGGAAAATGCTGGAAACTATTATTAAAGAAGTCTTAACATTGCACTTGGAAAAGCAAAGTATGATTAGAACAAGTCAGCATGGTTTTAGAGTCATAGAGTTATACAGCACAGAAACAGGCCATTCAGCCTAGCCTGTGCCGACCATCAAGCACCTAACTATTCTAATCCCATTTTCCAGCACTTGGCCCATAGCCTTGTATGCTATGGCGTTTCAAGAGCTCATCTAAATACTTCTTAAATGTTGTGAGGGTTCCTGCCTCTACCACCCCTTCAGGCAGTGTGTTCCAGATTCCAACCACCCTCTGGGTGAAAACATTTTTCCTTAAATCTCCTCTAAACCTCCTGCCCCTTACCTTAAATCTATGCCCCCTGGTTATTGTCCCCTCCGCTAAGGGAAAAAGTTTCTTCCTATCTAACCTACCAATGCCCCACATAATTTTGTATACCTCAATCAGGTCCCCGCTCAGCCTTTTCAGTCTCTCTTCATAACATAACTCTTCATAGCTCTCTTCATTACTAAAACGCGATGCTGTTTGACAAATTTATTAGAGTGTTTTAAGGATGTAACTAGTAGGGTAGATAAAGGAGAACCAGTAGATGTAGTATACCTGGATTTTCAAAAGGCATTCGATAAGATAAAAGATAATAAAAGATTAATGGGCAAGATAAGGGCTCATGGTGTTGGGGGTAATATATGAGCATGGATAGAGGATTGGTTAACAAACAGGAAACAGAGAGTGGGCATAAATGGGGCATTTTCAAGTTGGCAGGCAGTGGATAGTGGGGTTCCGCAAGGATCAGTGCTGGGGCCTCAGCTATTTACACTCTATATTAATGACTTGGATAATGAGACAGAGAGTAATGTATCTAATTTTGCTGATGATACAAAGGTAGGTGGAAAGGTAATCTGCAGGGAGGACATAGAGAGGCTGCAAAGAGATATAGACAGGTTAAGTGAGTGGGCAACAAGATGGAAAATGGAGTATAATGTAGGGAAGTGTGAGGTTATTCAGTTTGGTTGTAAAATAGAAAAGCAGAATATTTTTTTAAAGGTGTGAAACTGGTAAGTGTTGATGTTCAGAGAGACTTGGAGGTACTCATACAAGGAACGCACAAAGTTAACATGCAGGTGCAGCAGGCTATTACGAAGGCAAATGACATGTTGGCCTTTATTGCAAGGGAATTGGATTACAGGAATAAAGAAGTTTTACTAAAATTGTACAGGACTTTGGTGAGACCGCACCTGGAATACTGCGTGCAATTTTGGTCTCCACATTTAAGAAAGGATATACTTGCACTGGAGACAGTGCAGTGAAGATTTACTTGGGATGAGGGGGTTGTCCTATGATGAGAGGCTGAGTAAATTGGGTCGAGATTCTCTGGAGTTTAGAAGAATGAGAGGCGATCTAATTGAGACAGAAAATTGTGAAAGGGCTTGATAGGGTAGAAGCTGAGAGATTGTTCCCACAGGTCAGGGAATCTAGAACACGGGGACACAGTCTCAGGATAAGGGACCAATCATTCAGGACTGAGATGAGGAGAAATTACTACACTCAAAGGAGGGTTGTGAATCTTTGGAATTCTCTACCCCAGAGGGTTGTGGATTCTCCATCATTGAATATATTTAAGGCGGGGATAGATAGATTTTTGGTCTCGCAGGGAATCAAGAGATATGGGGAGCGGGCAGGAAAGTGGAATTGAAGCCCAAGATCAGCCATGATCATATTGAATGGTGGAGCAGGCTTGATGGACCATATGGTCTACTCCTGCTCCTATTTCTTGTATTCTTTGGTTCCTTTTTATTCTGGCTAGATCCCCTCTCATCCCATTTAGTTAGCTCTCTTCCAGTTTAGAAGTTCGACTTTAGATTGTTCCTTGCTCTTCACCATTACTAATCTAAACCTTATGATACGATGATCACTCTTACCCAAGTGCTCCCCCACTGACATTTGGTCCACCTCATTCCCCAGCACCAGATCCAGCAATGCCTCCTTCCTAGTCGGACCAGAACATGCTGGGCAAGGAAGTTCTCCTGAACACATTTCAGAAATTCCTCCCACTCTTTAGCCTTTACTCTAACATTATCCCAACCGATGTTTGGGTAATTAAAATCCCCCAGTATCACCACTCTATAGTTCTTGCACATCTCTGTGATTTCCCTGCAGATTTGCTCCTCTATCTCTCACTATTTGGAGGCCTATAGTATATGCCACCCCCCACCCGCCCCCCCCCCCCCCCATAGCGTCATCATACTGTTTTTGCTTCTCAACTCAAACCACATGGATTCTGTCCTTGCCCCCCTCACTACATGTGTCTGTGTTCATGCACATGGGCTTTTTATTCTTTGATTAACTGTATTGGTAAGTGGGAAAATTTAAATATATGTTGTGACTTGTGGAGAAGTGGAACTAGAATAAACAGTGCACTCCTCTCACCTCAGTCATAACATGAAACATATAAGATTCAGAAGGGGCATTTTTTTTATTCATTCATGGGATGTGGGCATCACTGGCTAGGCCAGCATTTATTGCCCATCCCTATTTGCCCTTGAGAAGGTGGTGGTGAGCTGCCTTCTTGAATCACTGCAGTCCATGTGGTGTAGGTACACCCACAGTGCTGTTAGGAAGGGAGTTCCAGGATTTTGTCCAAGCAACAGTGAAGGAACAGCGATATAGTTCCAAGTCAGGATCAGTGGATGGGGTAGCTGTTGAACAGGCAGATACCGAGTGCAGAGAGTCTGTGAGGAAGGTTAGACAATTGACACGACAAAGTTGCAGCCAGTATGATGGGTTGAAGTGTGTCTATTTTAACGCGAGAAGTGTCAGAAATAAAGGTGATGAACTTAGAGCATGGATCAGTACTTGGAGCTACGATATTGTGGCCACTACGGAGACGTGGATATCACAGGGGCAGGAATGGATGTTGGATGTTCCGGGGTTTAGATGTTTCAAAAGGAATAGGGAGGGAGGTAAAAGAGGTGGGGGAGTGGCATTGATAATCAGGGATAGTATCACAGCTGCAGAAAGGGAGGTCATCGAGGAGGAATTGTCTACTGAGTCATTATGGGTGGAAGTCAGAAACAGGAAAGGAGCAGTCACTTTGTTGGGAGTTTTCTATAGACCCCCCAATAGCAACAGAGACACAGAGGAACAGATTGGGAGGCAGATTTTGGAAAGGTGCAGAAGTAACAGGGTTGTTGTCATGGGTGACTTCAACTTCCCTAATATTGATTGGAACCTCCTTAGTGCAAATAGTTTGGATGGAGCAGTTTTTGTCAGGTGTGTCCAGGAAGGTTTCCTGACTCAATATGTAGATAGGCCGACTAGAGGGGAGGCTATGTTGGACTTGGTGCTTGGCAACGAACCAGGCCAGGTGGCAGATCTCTCGGTGGGAGAGCATTTCGGTGATAGTGATCACAACTCCCTGACCTTTACTATAGTCATGGAGAGGGACAGGAGCAGACGGGATGGGAAAATATTTAATTGGGGGAGGGGGAATTACAATGCTGTTAGGCAGGAACTGGGGAGCATAAACTGGGAACAGATGTTCTCAGGGAAATGCACGACAGAAATGTGGAGGTTGTTTAGGGAGCACTTGCTGCGACTGCTGGATAGGTTTGTCCCGATGAAGCAAGGAAGGGATGGCAGGGTGAAGGAACCTTAGATAACAAGAGATGTAGAACAGCTAGTCAAGAGGAAGAAGGAAGCTTACTTAAGGTTGAGGAAGCAAGGATCAGACAGGGCTCTAGAGGGTTGCAAGGTAGCCAGGAAGGAACTGAAGAATGGACTTAGGAGAGCTAGAAGGGGACATGAAAAAGTCTTGGCGGGTAGGATTAAGGAAAATCCCAAGGCGTTCTACACTTATGTGAGGAACAAGAGGATGGCCAGAGTGAGGGTAGGGCCGATCAGGGATAGTGGAGGGAACTTGTGCCCGGAGTCGGAGGAGGTAGGGGAGGTCCTAAATGAATACTTTGCTTCAGTATTCACTAGTGAGAGGGACCTGGTCGTTTGTGAGGACAGCGTGGAACAGGCTGATATGCTCGAACAGGTTGAGGTTAAGAGGGAGGATGTGCTGGTAATTTTGAATGATATGAGGACAGATAAGTCCCCAGGGCCAGACGGGATATACCCAAGGATATTACGGGAAGCGAGGGAAGAGATTGCTGCGCCTTTGGCGATGATCTTTGCGTCCTCACTGTCCACTGGAGTAGTACCGGATGATTGGAGGGTGGCAAATGTTGTTCCCTTGTTCAAGAAAGGGAATAGGGATAACCCTGGGAATTATAGACCAGTCAGTCTTACGTCGGTAGTGGGCAAATTATTGGAGAGGATTCTGAGAGACAGGATTTATGATTATTTGGAAAAGCATGGTTTGATTAGAGACAGTCAGCATGGCTTTGTGAGGGACAGGTCATGCCTCACAAGCCTTATTGAATTCTTTGAAGATGTGACAAAACATATTGATGAAGGAAGAGCAGTGGATGTGGTGTATATGGATTTTAGCAAGGCGTTTGATAAGGTTCCCCATGGTAGGCTCATTCAGAAAGTGAGGAGGCATGGGATACAGGGAAAGTTGGCTGTCTGGATACAGAATTGGCTGGCCCATAGAAGACAAAGGGTGGTAGTAGATGGAAAGTATTCAGCATGGAGCTCGGTGACCAGTGGTGTTCCGCAGGGATCTGTTCTGGGACCTCTGCTCTTTGTGATTTTTATAAATGACTTGGATGAGGAAGTGGAAGGCTGGGTTAGCAAGTTTGCCGATGACACAAAGGTTGCTGGAGTTGTGGATAGTGTGGTAGGCTGTTGTAGGTTGCAACGGGACATTGACAGGATGCAGAGCTGGGCTGAGAAGTGGCAGATGGAGTTCAACCTGGAAAAGTGTGAAGTGATTCATTTTGGAAGGTGGAATTTGAATGCAGAAAGACAGGATTCTTGGTAGTGTGGAGGAACAGAGGGATCTTGGGGTCCACGTCCATAGATCGCTCAAAGTTGCCACCCAAGTTGATAGGGTTGTTAAGAAGGCGTATGGTGTGTTGGCTTTCATTAACAGGGGGATTGAGTTTAAGAGCCGCGAGGTTATGCTGCAGCTCTATAAGGCCCTGGTTCGACCACACTTGGAATATTGTGTTCAGTTCTGGTCGCCTCATTATAGGAAGGATGTGGAAGCTTTAGAGAGGGTGCAGAGGAGATTTACCAGGATGCTGCCTGGACTGGAGGGCATGTCTTACGAAGAAAGATTGAGGGAGCTAGGGCTTTTCTCATTGGAGCGAAGAAGGATGAGAGGTGACTTGATAGAGGGGTACAAGATGATGAGAGGCATAGATAGAGTGGATAGTCAGAGACTTTTTCCCAGGGCGGAAAGGGCTATCACCAGGGGGCAGAATTTTAAGGTGATTGGAGGAAGGTTTCAGGGAGATGTCAGAGGTAGGTTCTTTACACAGACAGTGGTGGGTGCATGGAATGCACTGCCAGCGGTGGTAATAGAAGCAGATACATTAGGGACATTTAAGCGACTCTTGGATAGGTACATGGATGACAGTAGAATGAAGGGTAGGTAGTTAGTTTGATCTTAGAGTAGGTTAAAGGTTCGGCACAACATCGTGGGCCGAAGGGCCTGTACTGTGCTGTTCTATGTTCTATCTGTGTGACTTGGAGGGGAACTTGCAGGTGGTGGTGTTCCCATGCATCTGCTGCTCTTGTCCTTCTAGGTGGTAGAGGTCGCGGGTTTGGAAAGTGCTGTCTAAGGAGCCTTGGTGCATTGCTGCAGTGCATCTTGTAGATGGTACACACTGCTGCCACTGTGTGTCGGTGGTGGAGGGAGTGAATGTTTGTAGATGGGGTGCCAATCAAGCGGGCTGCTTTGTCCTGGATGGTGTCGAGCTTCTTGAGTGTTGTTGGAGCTGCACTAATCCAGGAAAGTGGAGAGTATTCCATCACACTCCTGACTTGTGCCTTGTAGATGGTGGACAGGCTTTGGGGAGTCAGGAGGTGAGTTACTCACTGCAGAATTCCCAGCCTCTGACCTGCTTTTGTAGCCACAACATTTATGTGGCTGGCCATTGAATGTCAAGGGGAGATGGTTAGATTCTCTCTTGTTGGAGATGGTCATTGCCTGGCACTTGTGTAACGTGAATGTAAGTTGCCACTTATCAGCCCAAGCCTGGATATTGTCCAGGTCTTGCTGCATATGGACATGGGCTGCTTCAGTATCTGAGGAGTCGTGAATGATGCTGAACATTGTGCAATCATCAGCGAACATCCCCACTTCTGACCTTATGATTGAAGGAAGGTCATTGATGAAGCAGCTGAAGATGGTTGGGCCTAGGACACTACCCTGAGGAACTTCTGCAGTGATATCCTGGAGCTCAAATGATTGACTTCCAACAACCACAACCATCTTCCTTTGTGCTAGGTATGATTCCAGCCAGCGGAGTGTTTTCCCCCTGATTCCCATTGAGTTCAGTTTTGCTGGGGCTCCTTGATTCCATACTCTGTCAAATGCTGCCTTGATGTGAAGGGCAGTCACTCTCATCTCACCTCTGGAGTTTTATTTTATTCATTCATGGGATGTGGGCGTCACTGGCCAGGCCAGCATTTATTGCCCATCCCTAATTGCCCTTGAGAAGGTGGTGGTGAGCTGCCGCCTTGAACCACTGCAGTCCATGTGGGGTAGGTACACCCACAGTGCTGTTAGGAAGGGAGTTCCAGGATTTTGACCCAGCTCTTTTGTCCATGTTTGAAGCAAGGCTGTAATGAGGTCAGGAGCTGAGTGGCCCTGGCGGAACCCAAACTGAGCATCACTGAGCAGGTTATTGCTAAGCAAGTGCCACTTGATTATGGAGAGCATTACAGTGCTGGAGAAAAAGGATGTCCCAGAGGGGTCAAGTACAGAATCAATTTGTCTCGAGCTGAGGAATAAAAAGGTACAGTTACATTGCTCGGTGTTGTCTGTAGGCCACCAGCTAGTTGGAAGGGCGTGGAGGAACAAATTTGCAGGAAATTACGGAGAGGTGTATAAATTATAGGGTAATTATAATGAGGGACTTTAATTATCCAAACATAGACTGGGATAATAGTAGTGTAAAGGGCAGTGAGGGGCAAGGGTTCCTAGAGTATGTTCAGGAACATTTTCTACTGCAGTATGTTGCTAGTCCAACGAGAAAGGAGGCACTGCTCGACCTGGTTCTTGGGAATGAGGTGGGCCAAGTGGATCAAGTATCAGTAGGAGATTATTTAGGGGACAGTGATCATTGTATCATAAGGTTTAGGCTGACTGTGGAAAAGGACAAAGAGCAATCCAGGGTAAGAATAATTAACTGGGGGAAAAGCCAACTTCATTGGGGTAAGATTGGAGCTGGGGCGAGTAAATTGGAGTCAAAGGTTGGCAGGAGAAACGGTAGCTGAACAATGGGCTACCTTCAAAGAAAAGGTAGCTTGGGCACAGTCAAGGTATGTTCCCTCGAAGGGGAAAAGTAGGATAAACAAATCCAGAGCTCCTCAGATGACAAACGAGATAGAGATTAAGATAAAGAAGAAAAATTGTGCTTACGACAGATGCCAGGTAGAAAATACTATTGAGAACCAGGCTGAATATAGGAAATTCAGAGGGGAAGTGAAAAAGCAAATAAGAAAAGCAAAGAGAGAGCATGAAAAGAGATTGGCAGCTAGCATTAAAGGAAATCCCAAAGTTTTCTATAGGCATATAAATAATAAAAGGGTGGTAAAAGGAGGAGTGGGGCTGATCAGAGACCAGAAAGGGGATTCACACATGGAGGCAGGGGGCATAGCTGAGATATTAAATGAATACTTTGCATCTGTCTTCACCAAAGAAGAAGATGCAACCCAGGCAATGTTGAAAGAGGAGGTAAGTCAGACATTAGAGAGATTTAAAATTGATAAAGAGGAAGTATTAGGGAGACTGTCTGTACTTAAAGTGGATAAAGCACCAGGGCCAGATGAGATGCATGCAAGGATACTGAGGGAAGTGAGGGTGGAAATCGCAGAGGCACTGGCCATAATTTTTCTGTCTTCAACTCTGGAGAGGTGCCAGAGGACTGGAGAATTGCAAACGTTACACCCTTGTTTAAAAAAAGGTGCAAAGATAAGCCCAGCAGCTACAGGCCAGTCAGTTTAACTTCAGTGATGGGAAAACTTCTAGAAAAAATAATTTGGGACAAAACTAATAGTCACATGGACAAATGTGGGTTAATTAAAGAAAGACAGCATAGATTTCTTAAGGGAAAATCATGTTTAACTAACTTGCTGGAGCTTTTTTGAGGAGGTAACAGAGAGGGTTGATGAGGGTAATGCTGTTAATGGGGGTACATGGACTTTCAAAAGGCCACACAACAGACTTGTGAGCAAACTTGTAGCTCATGGAATAAAAGGGACGGTAGAAACATGGATACAGAATTGGCTGAGTGACAGGAAACAAAGAGTAGTGGTTAATGGATATTTTTCGGGCTGGAGGAAGGTTTGTAGTGGAGTTCCCCAGGGATCAGTGTTGAGACCCTTGCTTTTCCTGATATACATTGATGACCTAGACCTAGGTGTACAGAGCACAATTTCTAAGTTTATGGATGATATGAAACCTGGAAGCATTGTGAACTGCGAGGAGGCTAGTGTAGAACTTCAAAAGGACATAGACAAGTTGGTGGAATGGGCAGACAGGTGGCAGATGAAGATCAATGCAGAGAAATGTGAAGTGATTCATTTTGGTAGGAAAAACATGGAGAGACAATGTAGAATAAAGGGTACAATTCTAAAGGGGGTGCAGGAGCAGAGGGACCTGGGGGTATATGTGTGTAAGTCATTGAAGGTGGCAGGACAGTTTGGGAGAGCAGTTCATAAAGCATACAGTATCCTGGGCTTTATTAATAGGGGCATAGAGTACAAGAGCAAGGAGGTTATGTTGAACTTGTATAAGACACTAGTTCAGCCTCAGCTGGAGTATTGCGTCCAGTTCTGGGCATCGCACTTGAGGAAAGACGTGAGGACATTGGAGAGAGAACAGAAAATATTCACGAGAATGGTTCCAGGGATGAGGAATTTCAGTTATGAAGACAGATTGGAGAAGTTAGGACTGTTTTCCTTGGAGAAGAGAAGGCTGAGAGGTGATTTGATAGAGGTATTCAAAATCATGAGGGCTCTGGACAGAGTCGATAGAGAGAAACTGTTCCCACTCGTGAAAGGATCGAGAACGAGAGGGTACAGATTTAAAGTATTTGGCAAAAGCAGAAATGGTGACATGTGGAAAACTTTTTCACGCAGCGAGTGGTTAAGGTCTGGAATGTGCTGCCTGAGAACGTGGTGGAGGCAGGTTCAATTGAAACATTCAAAAGGCAATTAGACAGTTATCTGAAAAGGAAGAATGTGCAGGTTTACGGGGAGAAGGCAGGGGAATGGAACGGAGGGAGTTGCTCTTCTGGAGAGCTGGTGGGGACACAATGGGCTGAATGGCCGCCTCCTGCGCTGTAACATTTCTGTGATTCTGTGTATGGCTTGTATCTGTGTGCATGTATGTTTATGCGTGTGGCTTGTATGTGTGTATTTATGCATGTGGTGTCTGCACGTGTGGTTTGTTTGTCTGTGTGTGGATGGTTTATATGTGTGTGTGTGGATGGTTTGTGTGTTGTGTGTGTGTGGATGGGTTGTGTGTGTGTGTGGATGGGTTGTGTTGTGTGTGTGTGGATGGGTTGTGTGTTGTGTGTGTGTGGATGGGTTGTGTGTTGTGTGTGTGTGGATGGGTTGTGTGTTGTGTGTGGATGGGTTGTGTGTTGTGTGTGGATGGTTTGTGTGTTGTGTGTTGTGTGTGGATGGTTTGTGTGTTGTGTGTTGTGTGTGGATGGTTTGTGTGTTGTGTGTTGTGTGTGGATGGTTTGTGTGTTGTGTGTGTGTGTGGATGGGTTGTGTGTTGTGTGTGTGTGGATGGTTTGTGTGTTGTGTGTGTGTGGATGGTTTGTGTGTTGTGTGTGTGTGGATGGTTTGTGTGTTGTGTGTGTGTGGATGGTTTGTGTGTTGTGTGTGTGTGGATGGTTTGTGTGTTGTATGTGTGTGGATGGTTTGTGTTGTGTGTGTGTTGTGTGTGTGGATGGTTTGTGGTTTGTGTGTTGTGTGTGTGTGGGTGGTTTATGTTGTGTGTGTGTGGATGGTTTGTATTGTGTGTGTGTGGATGGTTTGTATTGTGTGTGTGTGGATGGTTTGTGTTGTGTGTGTGGATGGTTTGTGTTGTGTGTGTGGATGGTTTGTGTTGTGTGTGTGGATGGTTTGTGTTGTGTGTGTGGATGGTTTGTGTTGTGTGGGTGTGGATGGTTTGTGTTGTGTGGGTGTGGATGGTTTGTGTTGTGTGTGTGTTGTGTGTGTGGATGGTTTATGTTGTGTGTGTGTGTGGATGGTTTATGTTGTGTGTGTGTGTGGATGGTTTGTGTGTGTGTGTGGATGGTTTGTGTGTGTGTGTGGATGGTTTGTGTGTGTGTGTGGATGGTTTGTGTGTGTGTGTGGATGGTTTGTGTGTGTGTGTGTGTGGATGGTTTGTGTTGTGTGTGTGTGGATGGTTTGTGTTGTGTGTGTGGATGGTTTGTGTTGTGTGTGTGGATGGTTTGTGTTGTGTGTGTGGATGGTTTGTGTGTTGTATGTGTGTGGATGGTTTGTGTTGTGTGTGTGTTGTGTGTGTGGATGGTTTGTGGTTTGTGTGTTGTGTGTGTGTGGATGGTTTATGTTGTGTGTGTGTGGATGGTTTGTATTGTGTGTGTGTGGATGGTTTGTGTTGTGTGTGTGGATGGTTTGTGTTGTGTGTGTGGATGGTTTGTGTTGTGTGTGTGGATGGTTTGTGTTGTGTGTGTGGATGGTTTGTGTTGTGTGTGTGGATGGTTTGTGTTGTGTGTGTGTTGTGTGTGTGGATGGTTTGTGTGTGTGTGTGGATGGTTTGTGTGTGTGTGTGGATGGTTTGTGTGTGTGTGTGGATGGTTTGTGTGTGTGTGTGTGTGTGGATGGTTTGTGTGTGTGTGTGTGTGTGGATGGTTTGTGTTGTGTGTGTGTGGATGGTTTGTGTTGTGTGTGTGGATGGTTTGTGTTGTGTGTGTGGATGGTTTGTGTTGTGTGTGTGTGGATGGTTTGTGTTGTGTGGGTGTGGATGGTTTGTGTTGTGTGTGTGTGTGGATGGTTTATGTTGTGTGTGTGTGTGGATGGTTTGTGTGTGTGTGTGGATGGTTTGTGTGTGTGTGGATGGTTTGTGTTGTGTGGGTGTGGATGGTTTGTGTTGTGTGGGTGTGGATGGTTTGTGTTGTGTGTGTGTGGATGGTTTGTGTGTGTGTGTGGATGGTTTGTGTGTGTGTGTGTGGATGATTTGTGTGTGTGTGTGTGGATGATTTGTGTGTGTGTGTGGATGATTTGTGTGTGTGTGTGGATGGTTTGTGTGTTGTATGTGTGTGGATGGTTTATGTTGTGTGTGTGGATGTTTTGTGTGGATGTGTGTGTGGGTGGATGTTTTGTGTGTGTGTGTGGATGTTTTGTGTGTGTGGATGATTTGTTTGTGTGTGTCTGTGTGGATGTTTTGTGTGTGTGGATATTTTGTGTGTGTGTCTGTGTGGATGTTTTGTGTGTGTGGATATTTTGTGTGTGTGGTTTGTGTGTTGTGTGTGTGTGTGGATGTTTTGTGTGTGTGTGTGGATGTTTTGTGTGTGTGTGTGGATGTTTTGTGTGTGTGGTTTGTGTGTTGTGTGTGTGTGGATGTTTTGTGTGTGTGTGGATGTTTTGTGTGTGTGTGGATGTTTTGTGTGTGTGTGTGTGGATGTTTTGTGTGTGTGTGTGTGGGTGGATGTTTTGTGTGTGTGTGTGTGTGGCTGTTTTGTGTGTGTGTGGCTGTTTTGTGTGTGTGTGGCTGTTTTGTGTGTGTGTGTGTGGTTTGTGTGTTGTGTGTGTGTGTGTGGATGGTCTGTGTGTTTTTTGTGTGTGTGTGTGGATGTTTTTTGTGTGTGTGCGTGGATGGTTTGTGTGTGGTGTGTGTGTGTGGATGATTTCTGGGTCTGTGTGTGTTGTGTGTGCGTGGATGGTTTGTGGGTTGTGTGTGTGGATGGTTTGTGTGTGTTGTGTGTGTGTGGATGGTTTGTGTGTTTTTTGTGTGTGGATGGTTTGTGTTGTGTGTGTGTGTGTGGATAGTTTATGTGTTGTGTGTGTGGATGATTTCTGGGTCTGTGTGTGTTGTGTGTGTGTGGATGGTTTGTGTGTGTTGTGTGTGTGTGGATGGTTTGTGTGTTTTTTATGTGTGTGTGTGGATGATTTCTGGGTCTGTGTGTGTTGTGTGTGTGTGGATGGTTTGTGTGTTTTTTGTGTGTGTGTGTGGATGATTTCTGGGTCTGTGTGTGTTGTGTGTGTGTGGATGGTTTGTGTGTGTTTGTGTGTGTGGATGGTTTGTGTGTTTTTTGTGTGTGTGTGTGGATGATTTCTGGGTCTGTGTGTGTGTGGATGGTTTGTGTTGTGTGTGTCTGTGTGGATAGTTTATGTGTTGTGTGTGTGGATGATTTCTGGGTCTGTGTGTGTTGTGTGTGTGTGGATGGTTTGTGTGTGTTGTGTGTGTGTGGATGGTTTGTGTGTTTTGTGTGTGTGTGTGTGGATGATTTCTGGGTCTGTGTGTGTTGTGTGTGTGTGGATGGTTTGTGTGTGTTGTGTGTGTGTGGATGGTTTGTGTGTGTTGTGTGTGTGTGGATGGTTTGTGTGTGTTGTGTGTGTGTGGATGGGTTTTGTGTGTGTGTGGATGGTTTGTGTGTGTTGTGTGTGTGTGGATGGTTTGTGTGTTTTTTGTGTGTGTGTGTGTGGATGATTTCTGGGTCTGTGTGTGTTGTGTGTGTGGATGGTTTGTGTGTGTTGTGTGTGTGTGTGGATGGTTTGTGTGTGTTGTGTGTGTGTGGATGGTTTGTGTGTGTTGTGTGTGTGTGGATGTGTTGTGTGTGTGTGGATGTGTTGTGTGTGTGTGGATAGTTTGTGTGTGTTGTGTGTGTGTGGATGGTTTGTGTGTGTTGTGTGTGTGTGTGGATGGTTTGTGTGTTTTGTGTGTGTGTGTGTGTGTGGATGATTTCTGGGTCTGTGTGTGTTGTGTGTGTGTGGATGGTTTGTGTGTGTTGTGTGTGTGTGGATGGTTTGTGTGTTTTTTGTGTGTGTGTGTGGATGATTTCTGGGTCTGTGTGTGTTGTGTGTGTGTGGATGGTTTGTGTTGTGTGTGTCTGTGTGGATAGTTTATGTGTTGTGTGTGTGGATGATATCTGGGTCTGTGTGTGTTGTGTGTGTGTGTGTATGGTTTGTGTGTTTTTTGTGTGTGTGTGTGTGGATGATTTCTGGGTCTGTGTGTGTTGTGTGTGTGTGGATGGTTTGTGTGTGTTGTGTGTGTGTGGATGGTTTGTGTGTGTTGTGTGTGTGTGGATGGTTTGTGTGTTTTTTGTGTGTGTGTGTGGATGATTTCTGGGTCTGTGTGTGTTTGTGTGTGGATGGTTTGTGTGTGTGGATGGTTTGTGTTGTGTGTGTGTGTGGATAGTTTATGTGTTGTGTGTGTGGATGATTTCTGGGTCTGTGTGTGTTGTGTGTGTGTGGATGGTTTGTGTGTTTTTTGTGTGTGTGTGTGTGGATGATTTCTGGGTCTGTGTGTGTTGTGTGTGTGTGGATGGTTTGTGTGTGTTGTGTGTGTGTGGATGGTTTGTGTTGTGTGTGTCTGTGTGGATAGTTTATGTGTTGTGTGTGTGGATGATTTCTGGGTCTGTGTGTGTGTGGATGGTTTGTGTGTTTTTTTTGTGTGTGTGTGGATGATTTCTGGGTCTGTGTGTTGTGTGTGTGTGGATGGTTTGTGTTGTGTGTGTCTGTGTGGATAGTTTATGTGTTGTGTGTGTGGATGATTTCTGTGTGTGTTGTGTGTGTGTGGATGGTTTGTGTGTGTTGTGTGTGTGTGTGGATGGTTTGTGTGTGTTGTGTGTGTGTGGATGGTTTGTGTGTGTTGTGTGTGTGTGTGGATGGGTTGTGTGTGTGTGGATGATTTCTGGGTCTGTGTGTGTTGTGTGTGTGTGGATGGTTTGTGTGTTTTTTGTGTGTGTGTGTGGATGGTTTGTGTGTTTTTTGTGTGTGTGTGTGTGGATGATTTCTGGGTCTGTGTGTGTTGTGTGTGTGGATGGTTTGTTTTGTGTGTGTGTGGATGGTTTGTTTTGTGTGTGTGTGGATGGTTTGTGTGTGTTGTGTGTGTGTGGATGGTTTGTGTGTGTTGTGTGTGTGTGGATGGTTTGTGTTGTGTGTGTGTGGATGGTTTGTGTTGTGTGTGTGTGGATGGTTTGTGTTGTGTGTGTGTGGATGGTTTGTGTTGTGTGTGTGTGGATGGTTTGTTTTGTGTGTGTGTGGATGGTTTGTGTTGTGTGTGTGTGGATGGTTTGTGTTGTGTGTGTGTGGATGGTTTGTGTTGTGTGTGTGTGGATGGTTTGTGTTGTGTGTGTGTGGATGGTTTGTGTGTGTTGTGTGTGTGTGGATGGTTTGTGTTGTGTGTGTGTGGATGGTTTGTTTTGTGTGTGTGTGGATGGTTTGTGTTGTGTGTGTGTGGATGGTTTGTGTGTGTTGTGTGTGTGTGGATGGTTTGTGTGTGTTGTGTGTGTGTGGATGGTTTGTGTGTGTTGTGTGTGTGTGGATGGTTTGTGTTGTGTGTGTGTGGATGGTTTGTGTGTGTGTGGATGGTTTGTGTGTGTGTGGATGGTTTGTGTGTGTTGTGTGTGTGTGGATGGTTTGTGTGTGTTGTGTGTGTGTGGATGGTTTGTGTGTTGTATGTGTGTGTGGATGGTTTGTTTTGTGTATGTGTGGATGGTTTGTGTGTGTTGTGTATGTGTGGATGGTTTGTGTGTGTTGTGTGTGTGTGGATGGTTTGTTTTGTGTGTGTGTGGATGGTTTGTGTGTGTTGTGTGTGTGTGGATGGTTTGTGTGTTGTGTGAGTGTGGATGGTTTGTGTGTTGTGTGTGTGGATGGTTTGTTTTGTGTGTGTGTGGATGGTTTGTTTTGTGTGTGTGTGGATGGTTTGTTTTGTGTGTGTGTGGATGGTTTGTGTGTGTTGTGTGTGTGTGGATGGTTTGTGTTGTGTGTGTGTGGATGGTTTGTGTTGTGTGTGTGTGGATGGTTTGTGTTGTGTGTGTGTGGATGGTTTGTGTTGTGTGTGTGTGGATGGTTTGTGTTGTGTGTGTGTGGATGGTTTGTGTGTGTTGTGTGTGTGTGGATGGTTTGTGTGTGTTGTGTGTGTGTGGATGGTTTGTGTTGTGTGTGTGTGGATGGTTTGTGTGTGTGTGGATGGTTTGTGTGTGTTGTGTGTGTGTGTGGATGGTTTGTGTGTGTTGTGTGTGTGTGTGTGGATGGTTTGAGTGTTGTCTGTGTGAGGATGGTTTGTTTTGTGTGTGTGTGGATGGTTTGTGTGTTGTGTGTGTGTGTGGATGGTTTGTGTGTTGTGTGTGTGTGTGGATGGTTTGTGTTGTGTGTGTGTGGATGGTTTGTGTGTTGTGTGAGTGTGGATGGTTTGTGTGTTGTGTGTGTGGATGGTTTGTTTTGTGTGTGTGTGGATGGTTTGTTTTGTGTGTGTGTGGATGGTTTGTTTTGTGTGTGTGTGGATGGTTTGTGTGTGTTGTGTGTGTGTGGATGGTTTGTGTGTGTTGTGTGTGTGTGGATGGTTTGTGTTGTGTGTGTGTGGATGGTTTGTGTGTGTTGTGTGTGTGTGGATGGTTTGTGTGTGTTGTGTGTGTGTGGATGGTTTGTGTGTGTTGTGTGTGTGTGGATGGTTTGTGTTGTGTGTGTGTGGATGGTTTGTGTTGTGTGTGTGTGGATGGTTTGTGTGTGTTGTGTGTGTGTGGATGGTTTGTGTGTGTTGTGTGTGTGTGGATGGTTTGTGTTGTGTGTGTGTGGATGGTTTGTGTGTGTGTGGATGGTTTGTGTGTGTTGTGTGTGTGTGTGGATGGTTTGTGTGTGTTGTGTGTGTGTGTGTGGATGGTTTGAGTGTTGTCTGTGTGAGGATGGTTTGTTTTGTGTGTGTGTGGATGGTTTGTGTGTTGTGTGTGTGTGTGGATGGTTTGTGTGTTGTGTGTGTGTGTGGATGGTTTGTGTTGTGTGTGTGTGGATGGTTTGTGTGTGTTGTGTGTGTGTGGATGGTTTGTGTTGTGTGTGTGTGGATGGTTTGTGTTGTGTGTGTGTGGATGGTTTGTGTGTGTTGTGTGTGTGTGGATGGTTTGTGTGTGTTGTGTGTGTGTGGATGGTTTGTTTTGTGTGTGTGTGGATGGTTTGTGTGTGTTGTGTGTGTGTGTGGATGGTTTGTGTGTGTTGTGTGTGTGTGTGTGGATGGTTTGAGTGTTGTCTGTGTGAGGATGGTTTGTTTTGTGTGTGTGTGGATGGTTTGTGTGTTGTGTGTGTGTGTGGATGGTTTGTGTGTTGTGTGTGTGTGTGGATGGTTTGTGTTGTGTGTGTGTGGATGGTTTGTGTGTGTTGTGTGTGTGTGGATGGTCTGTGTGTGTTGTGTGTGTGTGGATGGTTTGTGTGTGTGTGGATGGTTTGTGTGTGTTGTGTGTGTGTGGATGGTCTGTGTGTGTTGTGTGTGTGTGTGGATGGTTTGTGTTGTGTGTGTGTGGATGGTTTGTGTGTGTTGTGTGTGTGTGGATGGTTTTTGTGTGTTGTGTGTGTGTGGATGGTTTGTGTGTTGTGTGTGTGTGGATGGTTTGTTTTGTGTGTGTGTGGATGGTTTGTGTGTTTTTTGTGTGTGTGTGTGGATGATTTCTGGGTCTGTGTGTGTTGTGTGTGTGTGGATGGTTTGTGTTGTGTGTGTGTGTGGATGGTTTGTGTTGTGTGTGTGTGTGGATGGTTTGTGTGTTGTGTGTGTGTGGATGGTCTGTGTGTGTTGTGTGTGTGTGGATGGTCTGTGTGTTGTGTGTGTGTGGATGGTTTGTGTGTGTTGTGTGTGTGTGGATGGTTTGTGTGTGTTGTGTGTGTGTGGATGGTTTGTGTGTGTTGTGTGTGTGTGGATGGTTTGTGTTGTGTGTGTGTGTGGATGGTTTGTGTGTGTTGTGTGTGTGTGGATGGTTTGTTTGTGTTGTGTGTGTGTGGATGGTTTGTGTGTGTTGTGTGTGTGTGGATGGTTTGTGTGTGTTGTGTGTGTGTGGATGGTTTGTGTGTGTTGTGTGTGTGTGGATGGTCTGTGTGTGTTGTGTGTGTGTGGATGGTCTGTGTGTTGTGTGTGTGTGGATGGTTTGTTTGTGTTGTGTGTGTGGATGGTTTGTGTGTGTTGTGTGTGTGTGGATGGTTTGTGTTGTGTGTGTGTGGATGGTTTGTGTGTGTTGTGTGTGTGTGGATGGTTTGTGTGTGTTGTGTGTGTGTGGATGGTTTGTGTGTGTTGTGTGTGTGTGGATGGTTTGTGTGTGTTGTGTGTGTGTGGATGGTTTGTGTGTGTTGTGTGTGTTGTGTGTGTGTGGATGGTTTGTGTGTGTTGTGTGTGTGTGGATGGTTTGTGTGTGTTGTGTGTGTGTGGATGGTTTGTGTGTGTTGTGTGTGTGTGGATGGTTTGTGTGTGTTGTGTGCGTGTGTGGATGGTTTGTGTGTGTTGTGTGTGTGTGGATGGTTTGTGTGTTGTGTGTGTGTGGATGGTTTGTGTGTGTTGTGTGTGTGTGGATGGTTTGTGTGTGTTGTGTGTGTGTGGATGGTTTGTGTGTGTTGTGTGTGTGTGGATGGTTTGTGTTGTGTGTGTGTGGATGGTTTGTGTGTGTGTGGATGGTTTGTGTGTGTTGTGTGTGTGTGTGGATGGTTTGTGTGTGTTGTGTGTGTGTGTGTGGATGGTTTGAGTGTTGTCTGTGTGAGGATGGTTTGTTTTGTGTGTGTGTGGATGGTTTGTGTGTTGTGTGTGTGTGTGGATGGTTTGTGTGTTGTGTGTGTGTGTGGATGGTTTGTGTTGTGTGTGTGTGGATGGTTTGTGTGTGTTGTGTGTGTGTGGATGGTTTGTGTTGTGTGTGTGTGGATGGTTTGTGTTGTGTGTGTGTGGATGGTTTGTGTGTGTTGTGTGTGTGTGGATGGTTTGTGTGTGTTGTGTGTGTGTGGATGGTTTGTGTTGTGTGTGTGTGGATGGTTTGTGTGTGTGTGGATGGTTTGTGTGTGTTGTGTGTGTGTGTGGATGGTTTGTGTGTGTTGTGTGTGTGTGTGTGGATGGTTTGAGTGTTGTCTGTGTGAGGATGGTTTGTTTTGTGTGTGTGTGGATGGTTTGTGTGTTGTGTGTGTGTGTGGATGGTTTGTGTGTTGTGTGTGTGTGTGGATGGTTTGTGTTGTGTGTGTGTGGATGGTTTGTGTGTGTTGTGTGTGTGTGGATGGTCTGTGTGTGTTGTGTGTGTGTGGATGGTTTGTGTGTGTGTGGATGGTTTGTGTGTGTTGTGTGTGTGTGGATGGTCTGTGTGTGTTGTGTGTGTGTGTGGATGGTTTGTGTTGTGTGTGTGTGGATGGTTTGTGTGTGTTGTGTGTGTGTGGATGGTTTTTGTGTGTTGTGTGTGTGTGGATGGTTTGTGTGTTGTGTGTGTGTGGATGGTTTGTGTGTTGTGTGTGTGTGGATGGTTTGTTTTGTGTGTGTGTGGATGGTTTGTGTGTTTTTTGTGTGTGTGTGTGGATGATTTCTGGGTCTGTGTGTGTTGTGTGTGTGTGGATGGTTTGTGTTGTGTGTGTGTGTGGATGGTTTGTGTTGTGTGTGTGTGTGGATGGTTTGTGTGTTGTGTGTGTGTGGATGGTCTGTGTGTGTTGTGTGTGTGTGGATGGTCTGTGTGTTGTGTGTGTGTGGATGGTTTGTGTGTGTTGTGTGTGTGTGGATGGTTTGTGTGTGTTGTGTGTGTGTGGATGGTTTGTGTGTGTTGTGTGTGTGTGGATGGTTTGTGTTGTGTGTGTGTGTGGATGGTTTGTGTGTGTTGTGTGTGTGTGGATGGTTTGTTTGTGTTGTGTGTGTGTGGATGGTTTGTGTGTGTTGTGTGTGTGTGGATGGTTTGTGTGTGTTGTGTGTGTGTGGATGGTTTGTGTGTGTTGTGTGTGTGTGGATGGTCTGTGTGTGTTGTGTGTGTGTGGATGGTCTGTGTGTTGTGTGTGTGTGGATGGTTTGTTTGTGTTGTGTGTGTGGATGGTTTGTGTGTGTTGTGTGTGTGTGGATGGTTTGTGTTGTGTGTGTGTGGATGGTTTGTGTGTGTTGTGTGTGTGTGGATGGTTTGTGTGTGTTGTGTGTGTGTGGATGGTTTGTGTGTGTTGTGTGTGTGTGGATGGTTTGTGTGTGTTGTGTGTGTGTGGATGGTTTGTGTGTGTTGTGTGTGTGTGGATGGTTTGTGTGTGTTGTGTGTGTGTGGATGGTTTGTGTGTGTTGTGTGTGTGTGGATGGTTTGTGTGTGTTGTGTGTGTGTGGATGGTTTGTGTGTGTTGTGTGCGTGTGTGGATGGTTTGTGTGTGTTGTGTGTGTGTGGATGGTTTGTGTGTGTTGTGTGTGTGTGGATGGTTTGTGTGTGTTGTGTGTGTGTGGATGGTTTGTGTGTTGTGTGTGTGTGGATGGTTTGTGTTGTGTGTGTGTGGATGGTTTGTGTGTGTTGTGTGTGTGTGAATGGTTTGTGTGTGTTGTGTGTGTGTGGATGGTTTGTGTGTGTTGTGTGTGTGTGGATGGTTTGTGTGTGTTGTGTGTGTGTGGATGGTTTGTGTGTGTTGTGTGTGTGTGGATGGTTTGTGTGTGTGTGGATGGTTTGTGTGTGTGTGGATGGTTTGTGTGTGTGTGGATGGTTTGTGTGTGTTGTGTATGTGTGGATGGTTTGTGTGTGTTGTGTGTGTGTGGATGGTTTGTGTGTGTTGTGTGTGTGTGGATGGTTTGTGTGTGTTGTGTGTGTGTGGATGGTTTGTGTGTGTTGTGTGTGTGTGGATGGTTTGTGTGTGTTGTGTGTGTGTGGATGGTTTGTGTGTGTTGTGTGTGTGTGGATGGTTTGTGTGTGTTGTGTGTGTGTGTGGATGGTTTGTGTGTGTTGTGTGTGTGTGTGGATGGTTTGTGTGTGTTGTGTGTGTGTGGATGGTTTGTGTGTGTTGTGAGTGTGTGGATGGTTTGTGTGTGTTGTGTGCGTGTGTGGATGGTTTGTGTGTGTTGTGTGCGTGTGTGGATGGTTTGTGTGTTTTGTGTGTGGATGGTTTGTGTGTGTTGTGTGTGTGTGGATGGTTTGTGTGTGTTGTGTGTGTGTGGATGGTTTGTGTGTGTTGTGTGTGTGTGGATGGTTTGTGTGTGTTGTGTGTGTGTGGATGGTTTGTGTGTGTTGTGTGTGTGTGGATGGTTTGTGTTGTGTGTGTGTGGATGGTTTGTGTGTGTTGTGTGTGTGTGGATGGTTTGTGTGTGTTGTGTGTGTGTGGATGGTTTGTGTTGTGTGTGTGTGGATGGTTTGTGTGTGTGTGGATGGTCTGTGTGTGTTGTGTGTGTGTGGATGGTTTGTGTTGTGTGTGTGTGAATGGTTTGTGTGTGTTGTGTGTGTGTGGATGGTTTGTGTTGTGTGTGTGTGGATGGTTTGTGTGTGTTGTGTGTGTGTGGATGGTTTGTGTGTGTGTGGATGGTTTGTGTGTGTGTGGATGGTTTGTGTGTGTTGTGTGTGTGTGGATGGTTTGTGTGTGTTGTGTGTGTGTGGATGGTTTGTGTGTGTTGTGTGTGTGTGGATGGTTTGTGTGTGTTGTGTGTGTGTGGATGGTTTGTGTGTGTTGTGTGTGTGTGGATGGTTTGTGTGTGTTGTGTGTGTGTGGATGGTTTGTGTGTGTTGTGTGTGTGTGGATGGTTTGTGTGTGTTGTGTGTGTGTGTGGATGGTTTGTGTGTGTTGTGTGTGTGTGGATGGTTTGTGTGTGTTGTGTGTGTGTGGATGGTTTGTGTGTGTTGTGTGCGTGTGTGGATGGTTTGTGTGTGTTGTGTGCGTGTGTGGATGGTTTGTGTGTTTTGTGTGCGTGTGTGGATGGTTTGTGTGTGTTGTGTGTGTGTGGATGGTTTGTGTGTGTTGTGTGTGTGTGGATGGTTTGTGTGTGTTGTGTGTGTGTGGATGGTTTGTGTGTGTTGTGTGTGTGTGGATGGTTTGTGTGTGTTGTGTGTGTGTGGATGGTTTGTGTTGTGTGTGTGTGGATGGTTTGTGTGTGTTGTGTGTGTGTGGATGGTTTGTGTGTGTTGTGTGTGTGTGGATGGTTTGTGTTGTGTGTGTGTGGATGGTTTGTGTGTGTTGTGTGTGTGTGGATGGTCTGTGTGTGTTGTGTGTGTGTGGATGGTCTGTGTGTTTGTGTGTGGATGGTTTGTTTGTGTTGTGTGTGTGTGGATGGTTTGTGTTGTGTGTGTGTTGATGGTTTGTGTGTGTTGTGTGTGTGTGGATGGTTTGTGTGTGTTGTGTGTGTGTGGATGGTTTGTGTGTGTTGTGTGTGTGTGGATGGTTTGTGTGTGTTGTGTGTGTGGATGGTTTGTGTGTGTTGTGTGTGTGTGGATGGTTTGTGTGTGTTGTGTGTGTGTGGATGGTTTGTGTGTGTTGTGTGCGTGTGTGGATGGTTTGTGTGTGTTGTGTGTGTGTGGATGGTTTGTGTGTGTTGTGTGTGTGTGGATGGTTTGTGTGTTGTGTGTGTGTGTGGATGGTTTGTGTGTGTTGTGTGTGTGTGGATGGTTTGTGTGTGTTGTGTGTGTGTGGATGGTTTGTGTGTGTGTGTGTGTGGATGGTTTGTGTGTGTTGTGTGTGTGTGGATGGTTTGTGTTGTGTGTGTGTGGATGGTTTGTGTGTGTTGTGTGTGTGTGGATGGTTTGTGTGTGTGTTGTGTGTGTGTGGATGGTTTGTGTGTGTTGTGTGTGTGTGGATGGTTTGTGTGTGTTGTGTGCGTGTGTGGATGGTTTGTGTGTGTTGTGTGCGTGTGTGGATGGTTTGTGTGTGTTGTGTGTGTGTGGATGGTTTGTGTGTGTTGTGTGTGTGTGGATGGTTTGTGTGTGTTGTGTGTGTGTGGATGGTTTGTGTGTGTTGTGTGTGTGTGGATGGTTTGTGTGTGTTGTGTGTGTGTTGATGGTTTGTGTGTGTTGTGTGTGTGTGGATGGTTTGTGTGTGTTGTGTGTGTGTGTGGATGGTTTGTGTGTGTTGTGTGTGTGTGTGGATGGTTTGTGTGTGTTGTGTGTGTGTGTGGATGGTTTGTGTGTGTTGTGTGTGTGTGTGGATGGGTTGTGTGTGTGTGTGGATGGTTTGTGTGTGTTGTGTGTGTGTGTGGATGGTTTGTGTGTGTTGTGTGTGTGTGTGGATGGTTTGTGTGTGTTGTGTGTGTGTGTGGATGGTTTGTGTGTGTTGTGTGTGTGTGGATGGTTTGTGTGTTGTGTGTGTGGTTATAACTGGAGCAGTGGTCTTTGCTGTGCTCAATATTCCCTTTCCTTCATGCTGCTGTTGGACCAGGTGTATTCACTGGTAGGTTAGAAGTACAGCACTCTAATAATTCACATTAATGCCGCAGGATGATTCTGCCAGCTTCCTGCAACTGCCCCTGCATTCTCTCTACCTTGTGTCTGTCTCCTGCCCTTTGCCCTCAGTCACTTGTATCCCTGGAACTGACGTTTCCTGCCTCTGACGCTGGGCTGCACGCATGTAAAAGTACCATATTTCACCCAGCCAGTCTGCCCCCGGCCCATGTCACTTTCTCCCCCCCCCCCGACCCTTCTTCCCCTCCCCCTCGCCCTTCTTCCCCTCCCCCTCACCCTTCTTCCCCTCCCCCTCGCCCTTCTTCCTTCCGTCCTCATTCCCCCTTCCCTCCCCCTCGCCCTTCTTCCCTCCCCCCCACTTCCCTCCCCCACGCGCCCCCTGGCCCCCCTTCCCTTCCCTTTCCTTTTCTCCCACTGGCCCCCCTTCTTGCCCCCTTCCCCCCTCGCCTCCCGCTCCCTCTTGCCCTTTCCCGCTCCCTCTTGCCCTCTCCCGCTCCCTCTTGCCCTCTCCCGCTCCCTCTTGCCCTCTCCCGCAACCTCTTGCCCTCTCCCGCTCTTCTTGCTCTCTCCCCCTCTCCGTCCCCCTTGCCCTCTCCCTCCCTCCCTCTTCCCCTCTCCCCCTCCCTCTCGCCCTCTCCCCCTCCCTCTCGCCCTCTCCCCCTCCCTCTTGCCCCCTCCCCCTCCCCCTCCCTCTTGCCCCCTCCCTCTTGCCCACTACCTCTTTCCCTCTTGCCCTCTCTCCCCTCTCTCTCTCTCTCCCTTCTCCCCTACCTCCTTCTCCCCTCCTCTCTCTCACTTGTCTCCTTCTCTCTCTCTCTCACCTTCTCCCCTCCTCTGTCTCTCTCACCTTCTCTCCTCCCCCCTCTTTCTCTCCCCCTCTCGCCCTTCTCCCCTCCTCTCTCTCACCCTCTCCCCCTCCACTGCCCGTCTCTCGCCCTCTTGTCCTCTGCCCTCTCACTTTTTCTGTGCACCACTCACTGCTATCACTTTGGGGAAGAGTGATTTTTCTGAGCTTTTGTTGATTTTATTCACGTTTATTCCTGTGTTTTCTCTCTCTTTTGCTCTTGTTTTTGTCTGCCAGGCTTAATGCTGCCCGTGACCATCTTGTAGCCAAAGCGAGGATGTGTGTGTGGTTCCCCAGGCTGTCCCCCCTCAGCGATTCCTTCTCTACCATTCCTGCCTCTCTGCAACCAGAACCACTAAAATAAAATCACCCAAGGACTGTCTGCTTCTCTCCGCTGAGTACTTGACAAACCCTCGACTGCTTCGTCACAAACCTGCTTTCTGAAGAGACTGTCCTTTGTATTTTATGGGGAGCAGACTGCCTGTAGCATTTCTGCTCTGGTCTGACCCAGCTTTGATCTGATGGGACCTGGCCTGGTTTGGTTTGGTTCTGCGATATCACCTCTTTGTACTGCACAGTCTGATGGAGAGTTTCTGCTTGTGTAAAGTGTATTGGTGAAAGGAGCAGCTTTGGCTCTGATTGTAGCAGATGCCAGCGCGACTGAGTTAGTGGGTGGGATGTTGGAGTGTATTATACAGAGAGTGTGTCCCCTTCTTTTAACATTGTCTGTCTGTCTGCCTGTGTGTGTGAATATCCGAGTACGTGTGTGTCCCTGAACGAGCGCCTGTGTGTGTGTGTATCTGAGTGTTTGTGATTCTGTGTCTGTTTCTGTGCATATTCTCGAGCTGCGGGTCACACTGACAAGACCACGTTCTTCATCCTGGTCTGCAACTGAAGGCACCAAGTCCACCAGAGACAGGGTCACCGGGAGTAATTTGGCAGATTTCATGGTCCTTTTTTTTTAAACAGAACCACTACAGTTCACTACAGATCCTGTTCTTCGATATCACCTCCCATACCCACTATCTCCAAGGGCAACAGGTACATGGGAACACCACCATCTACAAATCACACACCATGCCATCTTGTCAAATGTATATGGCCGTACCTTCACCATTGCTGGGTTCAAATCTCTCATTACACACCAGACTAGCCAATCTCTGTAACCTCCCCAGCTCTCTCTCATTACACACCAGCCCAGCCAATCTCTGTAACCTCCCCAGCTCTCTCTCTCATTACACACCAGCCCAGCCAATCTCTGTAACCTCCCCCAGCTCTCTCTCATTACACACCAGCCCAGCCAATCTCTGTAACCTCCCCAGCTCTCTCTCTCATTACACACCAGCCCAGCCAATCTCTGTAACCTCCCCAGCTCTCTCTCTCATTACACACCAGCCCAGCCAATCTCTGTAACCTCCCCCAGCTCTCTCTCATTACACACCAGCCCAGCCAATCTCTGTAACCTCCCCAGCTCTCTCTCTCATTACACACCAGCCCAGCCAATCTCTGTAACCTCCCCCAGCTCTCTCTCATTACACACCAGACTAGCCAATCTCTGTAACCTCCCCCAGCTCTCTCTCATTACACACCAGACTAGCCAATCTCTGTAACCTCCCCAGCTCTCTCTCTCATTACACACCAGCCCAGCCAATCTCTGTAACCTCCCCAGCTCTCTCTCTCATTACACACCAGCCCAGCCAATCTCTGTAACCTCCCCAGCTCTCTCTCTCATTACACACCAGCGCAGCCAATCTCTGTAACCTCCCCCAGATCTCTCTCATTGCACACCAGCCCAGCCAATCTCTGTAACCTCCCCCAGCTCTCTCTCATTACACACCAGCCCAGCCAATCTGTGTAACCTCCCCCAGCTCTCTCTGTCATTACACACCAGCCCAGCCAATCTCTGTAACCTCCCCCAGCTCTCTCTCATTACACACCAGCCCAGCCAATCTGTGTAACCTCCCCCAGCTCTCTCTCTCATTACACACCAGCCCAGCCAATCTCTGTAACCTCCCCCAGCTCTCTCTCATTACACACCAGCCCAGCCAATCTCTGTAACCTCCCCAGCTCTCTCTCTCATTACACACCAGCCCAGCCAATCTCTGTAACCTCCCCAGCTCTCTCTCTCATTACACACCAGACTTGCCAATCTCTGTAACCTCCCCAGCTCTCTCTCATTACACACCAAACTAGCCAATCTCTGTAACCTCCCCCAGCTCTCTCTCTCATTACACACCAGCCCAGACAATCTCTGTAACCTCCCCAGCTCTCTCCCTCATTGCACACCAGACTAGCCAATCTCTGTAACCTCCCCCAGCTCTCTCTCATTACACACCAGACTAGCCAATCTGTGTAACCTCCCCCAGCTCTCTCTCATTACACACCAGCCCAGCCAATCTCTGTAACCTCCCCAGCTCTCTCTCATTACACACCAGCCCAGCCAATCTGTGTAACCTCCCCCAGCTCTCTCTCTCATTACACACCAGCCCAGCCATTCTGTGTAACCTCCCCCAGCTCTCTCTCATTACACACCAGCCCAGCCAATCTCTGTAACCTCCCCCAGCTGTCTCTCATTACACACCAGCCCAGCCAATCTCTAACCTCCCCAGCTCTCTCTCTCATTACAGACCAGACTAGCCAATCTCTGTAACCTCCCCAGCTCTCTCTCATTACACACCAGCCCAGCCAATCTCTGTAACCTCCCCAGCTCTCTCTCATTACACACCAGCCCAGCCAATCTCTGTAACCTCCCCAGCTCTCTCTCTCATTACACACCAGACTAGCCAATCTCTGTAACCTCCCCCAGCTCTCTCTCGTTACACACCAGCCCAGCCAATCTCTGTAACCTCCCCAGCTCTCTGTCTCATTACACACCAGACTAGCCAATCTCTGTAACCTCCCCCAGCTCTCTCTCATTACACACCAGCCCAGCCAATCTCTGTAACCTCCCCAGCTCTCTCTCATTACACACCAGCCCAGCCAATCTCTGTAACCTCCCCCAGCTCTCTCTCTCATTACACACCAGCCCAGCCAATCTCTGTAACCTCCCCAGCTCTCTCTCATTACACACCAGCCCAGCCAATCTCTGTAACCTCCCCAGCTCTCTCTCTCATTACACACCAGACTAGCCAATCTGTGTAACCTCCCCCAGCTCTCTCTCATTACACACCAGCCCAGCCAATCTCTGTAACCTCCCCAGCTCTCCCTCATTACACACCAGCCCAGCCAATCTCTGTAACCTCCCCAGCTCTCTCTCTCATTACACACCAGCCCAGCCAATCTCTGTAACCTCCCCCAGCTCTCTCTCATTACACACCAGCCCAGCCAATCTCTGTAACCTCCCCAGCTCGCGCTCTCATTACACACCAGCCCAGCCAATCTCTGTAACCTCCCCCAGCTCTCTCTCATTACACACCAGCCCAGCCAATCTGTGTAACCTCCCCCAGCTCTCTCTCATTACACACCAGCCCAGCCAATCTCTGTAACCTCCCCAGCTCTCTCTCATTACACACCAGACTTGCCAATCTCGGTAGCCTCCCCAGCTGTCTCTCTCATTACACACCAGCCCAGCCAATCTGTGTAACCTCCCCCAGCTCTCTCTCATTACACACCAGCCCAGCCAATCTCTGTAACCTCCCCCAGCTGTCTCTCATTACACACCAGCCCAGCCAATCTCTGTAACCTCCCCCAGCTCTCTCTCTCATTACACACCAGCCCAGCCAATTTCTGTAACCTCCCCCAGCTCTCTCTCATTACACACCAGCCCAGCCAATCTCTGTAACCTCCCCAGCTCTCTCTCTCATTACACACCAGCCCAGCCAATCTCTGTAACCTCCCCAGCTCTCTCTCTCATTACACACCAGACTTGCCAATCTCTGTAACCTCCCCAGCTCTCTCTCATTACACACCAAACTAGCCAATCTCTGTAACCTCCCCCAGCTCTCTCTCTCATTACACACCAGCCCAGCCAATCTCTGTAACCTCCCCAGCTCTCTCCCTCATTGCACACCAGACTAGCCAATCTCTGTAACCTCCCCCAGCTCTCTCTCATTACACACCAGACTAGCCAATCTGTGTAACCTCCCCCAGCTCTCTCTCATTACACACCAGCCCAGCCAATCTCTGTAACCTCCCCAGCTCTCTCTCATTACACACCAGCCCAGCCATTCTGTGTAACCTCCCCCAGCTCTCTCTCATTACACACCAGCCCAGCCAATCTCTGTAACCTCCCCAGCTGTCTCTCATTACACACCAGCCCAGCCAATCTCTAACCTCCCCAGCTCTCTCTCTCATTACAGACCAGACTAGCCAATCTCTGTAACCTCCCCAGCTCTCTCTCATTACACACCAGCCCAGCCAATCTCTGTAACCTCCCCAGCTCTCTCTCTCATTACACACCAGACTAGCCAATCTCTGTAACCTCCCCCAGCTCTCTCTCGTTACACACCAGCCCAGCCAATCTCTGTAACCTCCCCAGCTCTCTGTCTCATTACACACCAGACTAGCCAATCTCTGTAACCTCCCCCAGCTCTCTCTCATTACACACCAGCCCAGCCAATCTCTGTAACCTCCCCAGCTCTCTCTCATTACACACCAGCCCAGCCAATCTCTGTAACCTCCCCCAGCTCTCTCTCTCATTACACACCAGCCCAGCCAATCTCTGTAACCTCCCCAGCTCTCTCTCATTACACACCAGCCCAGCCAATCTCTGTAACCTCCCCAGCTCTCTCTCTCATTACACACCAGACTAGCCAATCTGTGTAACCTCCCCCAGCTCTCTCTCATTACACACCAGCCCAGCCAATCTCTGTAACCTCCCCAGCTCTCCCTCATTACACACCAGCCCAGCCAATCTCTGTAACCTCCCCCAGCTCTCTCTCATTACACACCAGCCCAGCCAATCTCTGTAACCTCCCCAGCTCGCGCTCTCATTACACACCAGCCCAGCCAATCTCTGTAACCTCCCCCAGCTCTCTCTCATTACACACCAGCCCAGCCAATCTGTGTAACCTCCCCCAGCTCTCTCTCATTACACACCAGCCCAGCCAATCTCTGTAACCTCCCCAGCTCTCTCTCTCATTACACACCAGACTAGCCAATCTGTGTAACCTCCCCAGCTCTCTCTCATTACACACCAGACTTGCCAATCTCGGTAACCTCCCCAGCTGTCTCTCTCATTACACACCAGCCCAGCCAATCTGTGTAACCTCCCCCAGCTCTCTCTCATTACACACCAGCCCAGCCAATCTCTGTAACCTCCCCCAGCTGTCTCTCATTACACACCAGCCCAGCCAATCTCTGTAACCTCCCCCAGCTCTCTCTCTCATTACACACCAGCCCAGCCAATCTCTGTAACCTCCCCCAGCTGTCTCTCATTACACACCAGCCCAGCCAATCTCTGTAACCTCCCCAGCTCTCTCTCTCATTACACACCAGACTAGCCAATCTGTGTAACCTCCCCAGCTCTCTCTCATTACACACCAGACTTGCCAATCTCGGTAACCTCCCCAGCTGTCTCTCTCATTACACACCAGCCCAGCCAATCTGTGTAACCTCCCCGAGCTCTCTCTCATTACACACCAGCCCAGCCAATCTCTGTAACCTCCCCCAGCTCTCTCTCATTACACACCAGACTAGCCAATCTCTGTAACCTCCCCCAGCTCTCTCTCATTACACACCAGCCCAGCCAATCTCTGTAACCTCCCCAGCTCTCTCTCTCATTACACACCAGACTAGCCAATCTGTGTAACCTCCCCGAGCTCTCTCTCATTACACACCAGCCCAGCCAATCTGTGTAACCTCCCCCAGCTCTCTCTCATTACACACCAGCCCAGCCAATCTGTGTAACCTCCCCCAGTTCTCTCTCATTACACACCAGCCCAGCCAATCTGTGTAACCTCCCCCAGCTCTCTCTCTCATTACACACCAGACTAGCCAATCTCTGTAACCTCCCCCAGCTCTCTCTCTCATTGCACACCAGCCCAGCCAATCTGTGTAACCTACCCCAGTTCTCCGAGAGCTCTCTCGGCCTCTGACTCTGGCCTCATGTCTCACTTTGCCCCACATTTGGTGGCCATGTCTTCAGCCAAGCCCCTAATTTCTGCAATTCCCTCTCTAAACCTCTCCGCCTTTGACCCTCTTTAAATACCTACGTCTGTGACCAGGCTGTTACTAATATTTCCTCCCGTGTGTCATCGTTCTTTCATTACAGCTGTGTAGGGCAAGTAGACTATTTTTAACATTAAATGTGAGATATAAATGCTTGTTGTCAGTGTAATATTAAAGTGTATGAGAAGGAGATGGGACAGGAGGGAGCTTTACTCTGTAGCTAACCTCCGTGCTGTACCTGTCCTGGGAGTGTTTGGTGAGGACAGTGTAGAGGGAGCTTTAGTCTGTATCTAACCCTGTGCTGTACCTGTCCTGGGAGTGTTTGATGGGGACAGTGTAGAGGGAGCTTTACTCTGTATCTAACCCCGTACTGTACCTGTCCTGGGAGTGTTTGATGGGACAGTGTAGAGGGAGCTTTACTCTGTATCTAATCCCATGCTGTACCTGTCCTGGGAGTGTTTGATGGGGACAGTGTAGAGGGAGCTTTACTCTGTATCTAACCCCGTACTGTACCTGTCCTGGGAGTGTTTGATGGGACAGTGTAGAGGGAGCTTTACTCTGTATCTAATCCCATGCTGTACCTGTCCTGGGAGTGTTTGATGAGACAGTGTAGAGGGAGCTTTACTCTGTATCTAACTCCGTACTGTACCTGTCCTGGGAGTGTTTGATGGGGACAGTGTAGAGGGAGCTTTACTCTGTATCTAACTCCGTGCTGTACCTGTCCTGGGAGTGTTTGATGAGACAGTGTAGAGGGAGCTTTACTCTGTATCTAACTCCGTGCTGTACCTGTCCTGGGAGTGTTTGATGGGGACAGTGTAGAGGGAGCTTTACTCTGTATCTAACTCCGTGCTGTACCTGTCCTGGGAGTGTTTGATGGGGACAGTGTAGAGGGAGCTTTACTCTGTATCTAACTCCGTGCTGTACCTGTCCTGGGAGTGTTTGATGAGACAGTGTAGAGGGAGCTTTACTCTGTATCTAACCCTGTGCTGTACCTGTCCTGGGAGTGTTTGATGAGACAGTGTAGCGGGAGCTTTACTCTGTATCTAACCCTGTGCTGTACCTGTCCTGGGAGTGTTTGATGGGGACAGTGTAGAGGGAGCTTTACTCTGTATCTAACCCTGTGCTGTACCTGTCCTGTGAGTCTTTGATGGGGACAGTGTAGAGGGAGCTTTACTTTGTATCTAACTCCGTGCTGTACCTGTCCTGGGAGTGTTTGATGAGACAGTGTAGAGGGAGCTTTACTCTGTATCTAATCCCATGCTATACCTGTCCTGGGAATGTTTGATGGGGACTGTGTAGAGGGAGCTTTACTCTGTATCTAACTCCGTTCTGTACCTGTCCTGAACCAAGCTATTTGCTTTCAAAGTGACATTTCTGGATGGTTCTTCCATGTGAGTGTGTCTGTGTTGCCTGTAAGTAATGATAGGAATGATGTATTTATTGAGTATTGCGCCTGCTGTAACTGAGAGCTACTCTGTGTTACTCGGTGACCCTTCACACCGCTGATGGTGAGCATCACTGTAGCTGGCACCGCTTAGTTTAAAACCATCCCTGCTCTATGCTCTGACCTTCCAATGCTCTTCTCCACCCCTCACTTCCTCCTCCTGTGGTAAGGCCAGTGACTTTTGGTTTCCCTGAGAGGGCCATTCTTCATGCCTAACCAATGGAGAGTGTCGGCCGCCTGTTGATTGTGGTGGGTTTTAGCGAGTGAGCGCATTCCTGTCTTCGCTGCCATTGTAGCACTGAGATGCTGAGACCAGTTGTACCCAGACTCCGTGAGTGAGATTGCAGCAAATCCAGCACACAGAGGACTGCTGAACTCATACCAGTGACATTCACCCCGCAATCTCCGAGTTCCCCCCTGCAACTCCCTGCCTGGAGGGAATTTCAGGTCAGCCAGGGCTCACTCGACCGCTGGAGACCTCCCTCTTGCCCTCGCTGACTGAGCCTGGTAACAATCTGGACTTTAAATCCGCATTGGCTGGGGGTTAGATTAGTGTTTGAGCCGCTGCGGTGGGAGATGGGCCTGGCCTGAGGCAGGTCTGAAGCCAGCCTTGGATGTTGCCCCTCTCCCAGTGATCTGAGTCTGGAGCCTGGACTGGGGCCCTCAGACCTAGTGTTGAGTAATCTCGCCCCGGTGAAACTTCATAGACCGGCCATCGTGCTGTCCTGTTAAGGGTGATCAATATTGCAGTGTCAGGCTATTGCTTTCAGGCTAAAACTACTAGTCTTATTTACATACAAGTAGAGAATTACACAGAAGCAGAAGTGCACAGCAAATACCAAGCAGTAAAATATTAGCAAATAAATAGAGGTTCTTCCTTATTTGAACTACTCTACCTAAAATGTTTTTTTTTGAAGAAAGAAAAAGCCTAACTGTGCAGGAGGCCCATTCCTCTGTTCTGCTGCCATTTGCTCTATAAAGGACTCTTCGCCAGCCCCTCCAAACTGACGTCCATCAATATTTCAAAGACAGGAGGCGATTGCTGCTGCACTTTCATTAATGAATACAGACAGTGAGGGCATTGGGAGAGCTAGCGAGAGTACTTGGCTTCCATGTAAAAGTTTTAATGACCTGTTCACTGAAACTAAGGCCCTGAGCTTCCAGAATATTTTACATTTCTGCTTCTACAGCCCGAACATCAAAGGTCGCATCACTCTTCTTACATTGTCGTTTGTTCAATCGACACATCAGCAGAAACAGCAACAAGAACAACTTGCATTTATATAGCACCGTAAATGTAATAAAACATCCCAAGGCACTTGAGAGAGGGGTTTAGGGAGGGAATCCCAGAGCTTTGGGCCCAGGCAGCTGAAGGCACAGCCACCAATGGTACAGTGAAGGGAGGGGATGATGGGTGATAGTGCAACAAAATCAAAATACTGCAGATGCTGGAAATCTGAAATAAAAACAAAGTTCTGGAGATACTCAGCAGGTCAGGCAGCATCTGTGACTCAGTGTGAAGCACCTTGCTTCTGACATTAGGACTGTTTTCCTTGGAGAAGAGGAGGCTGAGAGGTGATTTGATAAAGGTATTCAAAATCATGAGGGGTCTGGACAGAGTAGAGAGAGAGAAACTGTTCCCACTCGTGAAAGGATCGAGAACGAGAGGACACAGATTTAAAGTATTTGGTAAGAGAAGTAAAAGTGACATGTGGAAAAACTTTTTCACATAGCAAGTGGTTAAGGTCTGGAATGTGCTGCCTGAGAACATGGTGGAGGCAGGTTCAATTGAAACATTCAAAAGGGAATTAGACAGTTATATGAAAAGAAAGAATGTGCAGGGTTACGGGAAGAAGGCAGGGGAATGGAACTGAGTGATTTGCTCTTTCAGAGAGCCAGTGTGGACACGATGGGCTGAATGGCCTCCTTCTGCACTGTAACGATTCTGTAACTCTGAATCAAGAATCACGTCCCACAACAGACATTTGAGTGCAAAACTAATCTGACACTCCAGTGCAGTACTGAGGGAGTGCTGCACTGTCGGAAGGTCAGTACTGAGGAAGTGCTGCACTGTCGGAGGGTCAGTACTGAGGGAGTGCTGCACTGTCGGAAGGTCAGTACTGAGGGAGTGCTGCACTGTCGGAGGGTCAGTACTGAGGGAGCTCTGCACTGTCGGAGGGTCAGTACTGAGGGAGTGCTGCACTGTCGGAAGGTCAGTACTGAGGGAGTGCTGCACTGTCGGAAGGTCAGTACTGAGGGAGTGCTGCACTGTCGGAAGGTCAGTACTGAGGGAGTGCTGCACTGCCGGAAGGTCAGTACTGAGGGAGTGCTGCACTGTCGGAAGGTCAGTACCGAGGGAGTGCTGCACTGTCAGAGGGTCAGTACTGAGGGAGCGCTGCACTGTCGGAGGGTCAGTACTGAGGGAGCGCTGCACTGTCGGAGGATCAGTACTGAGGGAGCGCTGCACTGTCGGAGGATCAGTACTGAGGGAGTGCTGCACTGTTGGAGGGTCAGTACTGAGGTACTGCTGCACTGTTGGAGGGTCAGTCCTGAGGGAGCGCTGCACTGTCGGAGGGTCAGTCCTGAGGGAGCGCTGCACTGTCGGAGGGTCAGTACTGAGGGAGTACTGCACTGTCAGAGGGTCAGTACTGAGGGAGTGCTGCACTGTCAGAGGGTCAGTACTGAGGGGGCGCTGCACTGTCGGAGGGTCAGTACTGAGGGAGTGCTGCACTGTCGGAGGGTCAGTACTGAGGGAGTACTGCACTTTCAGAGGGTCAGTACTGAGGGAGTACTGCACTGTCAGAGGGTCAGCACTCAGGGTGTGCTGCACTGTCAGAGGGTCAGTACTGAGGGAGTGCTGCACTGTCAGAGGGTCAGTACTGAGGGAGTACTGCACTGTCAGAGGGTCAGTACTGAGGGAGTGCTGCACTATCGGAGGGTCAGTACTGAGGGAGTGCTGCACTGTCAGAGGGTCAGTACTGAGGGAGTGCTGCACTGTCGGAGGGTCAGTACTGAGGGAGTGCTGCACTGTCGGAGGGTCAGTACTGAGGGAGTGCTGCACTGTCGGAGGGTCAGTACTGAGGGAGTGCTGCACTGTCGGAGGGTCAGTACTGAGGGAGTGCTGCACTGTCAGAGGGTCAGTACTGAGGGAGTGCTGCACTGTCAGAGGGTCAGTACTGAGGGAGTACTGCACTGTCAGAGGGTCAGTACTGAGGGAGTGCTGCACTGTCAGAGGGTCAGTACTGAGGGAGTACTGCACTGTCAGAGGGTCAGTACTGAGGGTGTGCTGCACTGTCAGAGGGTCAGTACTGAGGGAGTGCTGCACTGTCAGAGGGTCAGTACTGAGGGTGTGCTGCACTGTCAGAGGGTCAGTACTGAGGGAGTGCTGCACTGTCGGAGGGTCAGTACTGAGGGAGTGCTGCACTGTTGGAGGGTCAGTACTGAGGTACTGCTGCACTGTTGGAGGGTCAGTCCTGAGGGAGCGCTGCACTGTCGGAGGGTCAGTCCTGAGGGAGCGCTGCACTGTCGGAGGGTCAGTACTGAGGGAGTACTGCACTGTCAGAGGGTCAGTACTGAGGGAGTGCTGCACTGTCAGAGGGTCAGTACTGAGGGGGCGCTGCACTGTCGGAGGGTCAGTACTGAGGGAGTGCTGCACTGTCGGAGGGTCAGTACTGAGGGAGTACTGCACTTTCAGAGGGTCAGTACTGAGGGAGTACTGCACTGTCAGAGGGTCAGCACTCAGGGTGTGCTGCACTGTCAGAAGGTCAGTACTGAGGGAGTGCTGCACTGTCAGAGGGTCAGTACTGAGGGAGTACTGCACTGTCAGAGGGTCAGTACTGAGGGAGTGCTGCACTATCGGAGGGTCAGTACTGAGGGAGTGCTGCACTGTCAGAGGGTCAGTACTGAGGGAGTGCTGCACTGTCGGAGGGTCAGTACTGAGGGAGTGCTGCACTGTCGGAGGGTCAGTACTGAGGGAGTGCTGCACTGTCGGAGGGTCAGTACTGAGGGAGTGCTGCACTGTCGGAGGGTCAGTACTGAGGGAGTGCTGCACTGTCAGAGGGTCAGTACTGAGGGAGTGCTGCACTGTCAGAGGGTCAGTACTGAGGGAGTACTGCACTGTCAGAGGGTCAGTACTGAGGGAGTGCTGCACTGTCAGAGGGTCAGTACTGAGGGAGTACTGCACTGTCAGAGGGTCAGTACTGAGGGTGTGCTGCACTGTCAGAGGGTCAGTACTGAGGGAGTGCTGCACTGTCAGAGGGTCAATACTGAGGGTGTGCTGCACTGTCAGAGGGTCAGTACTGAGGGAGTGCTGCACTGTCGGAGGGTCAGTACTGAGGGAGTGCTGCACTGTCAGAGGGTCAGTACTGAGGGAGTGCTGCACTGTCAGAGGGTCAGTACTGAGGGTGTGCTGCACTGTCAGAGGGTCAGTACTGAGGGAGTGCTGCACTGTCAGAGGGTCAGTACTGAGGGAGTGCTGCACTGTCAGAGGGTCAGTACTGAGGGAGTGCTGCACTGTCAGAGGGTCAGTACTGAGGGTGTGCTGCCCTGTTAGAGGTGCTGTCTATTGGGTGAGATGTTAAACCAAGGTGCCACTTGCCCCTTCCGATGAATGTGAAGGATCCCTTGGCATTATGTTGCAGATTTGCACAGTGAGTGGTTCCAATGTGGAATGCACTGCCTGAGACACTCGTGGAGGCAGATTCAATCTGGCTTTCAAATGATAATTGGCTGATTATCTTAAGAGAAAAGTTGTACAAGCTACAGGAAACAGGCAGTGTGAATGGGACTAGCTGAGTTGCTCTTACAGAGAGCTGGTACAGTCATGATGGGCCGAATGGCCTCCTTCTGTGTTGCAGCCATTCTATGATTTCAAGAGCAGGAGAGGTCTTCCTGGTCTCCTGGCTAATATTTATCTCTCAACCGACATCACAAAAACAGGTTATCTGGTCATTATCACGTTGTTGTTTGTGGGATCTTGCTGTGCGCATATTGGCTGCCGCTTTTCCGACATTACGACAGTGACTGCACTTCAAAAGTACTTAATTGGCTGTGAAACATTTTGTTTGGGACGTCCTGTCTTGTGTAAGTTGCTATATAAATGCAAGTTCTTTGCTGTCTGTTGCTGTGTATTGCCTGCAATTTGCTCCAGCTTAAAATTTTAAGCAGACTTTGCTCATTTCGGTGCATTTTAGTCTTTCTCTCAAAGCTCTTGTGCTGACCTCAGCGGCGGTTCCTGTCAGCAGACATGTTTCTCAGTCGTGAATGGCTCAGCATATTGCAGAACTAATAATTACCCTGTTCAATGCTAAAGCCCATGAGCTGATTCCTGTCCACTTGCATAGTGGGGAATGTTACACAGTGTTATGTGCAGGTTAAAATGAGCAACCTGACTTATTTACACATATAATTACACTGAAGCAGACACACAGCAAGTCAACAGTGGTAAAGTATACTTGGGTTGTTCAATACAACAATGCTTTGAGATGTCGGCAACCATCCCGCCCCCCACCCGCCTCGGCCCTCTGATCCACTGATCGGAATGTTTCAAAAGCATTCAGTAACTTTGGAATTTAACCTGAGACAGCCAGACACTGACCTTAGATTTGAATTTTCTCTCCAGCAACAGCTTCCAATGGTGCAAGTTTGTTTTTTATTTAGTGGGTAGATCAGTTTGCACAACAGAGAAAGATCCCACCCTCACACCAGGGCTGTTGTCCCTGTTGCCCAGCTAATATGATTACCCTCCTCACTGCCTGACTGACAGTCTTGGCCTGTGGACTGTGGTGGAATCACCACCAGCCCCATCTGACCTCAGCCAATGTGTTTCACCCACAGAGTGGCTCCTCTTGCATGTTCTAATCGCTGGGATGTGACCAATCACACTGGGAGAGGTCAAGGCAGACGGGAGCAACTGTTACTGCCAGTGTTAAAGGGACAGCCCCTGCAGGTTTCCTCCCTGCTTCACTGCTACACAGAGCAGAGCAACTCTGGACTGAATGATGGACCTCTCCTCTGCCTTCCCCCTCTCTTTCTCTTTGTGTTTCTCTATCTCTCTCCCTCTCTCTTTCTCTCTATTTCTGCCCCCTTCCCCCTCTCTGGCTATAGGAATAATTTGTTCTTCTATTTGACTTTTTTTTTGGACTTGTATGTGGTATTTGTTTTAATTTCACTTGCTGTAATAGAATAAATCTGAAATAAAAGTTAGCAAGACTGGCGAGCTCTGTCTCCTCGCCTCCTTATTGCCCCATATACTGTTCCTTAACCATCAACCACTCTGGAAAAATCAATATCGCAGAGAGAGAGGGTGAAGGCTACAACAGGACCCCTGAACAGGAAAGAGAAAGGGAGAGGCCGAGACCACTTGACAAGAGAGAGAGAATCCGGGACGACTGGACAGTGGGGAAAGAGAGACCGGGACGACTGGACAGGAGACACAGAGAGAGGCCGGGACTGCTAGACGGGGGGAGAGAGAGAGTTGTCGACCCCTGGACAGGAGAGAGAGAGTGAGTCCGAGACCACTGGACAGGAGAGGGAGAGAGTCCGGAACCACAAGACAGGAGAGAGAGAATCCGGGACGACTGGACGGGGGGAGAGAGTGTCCAGGACCACGGGACAGGAGACAGAGAGAGAGTCCAGGACTACTGGACAGGAAACAGAGAGAGAGTCCGGGACTACTGGACAGGAGACGGAGAGAGACAGGCCGGGACGACTGGACAGGAGACAGAGAGACAGGCCGGGACGACTGGACAGGAGACAGAGAGAGAGGCCGGGACTACTGGACAGGAGACAGAGAGAGAGGCCGGGACTACTGGACAGGAGACGGAGAGAGACAGGCCGGGACGACTGGACAGGAGACGGAGAGAGAGAGGCCGGGACCACTGGACAGGAGACGGAGAGAGAGGCTGGGACTATTGGACAGGAGAGAGAGAGAGAGGCCGGGACTACTGGACAGGAGTCAGAGAGAGAGAGGCCGGGACTACTGAACAGGAGACGGAGAGAGAGGCTGGGACTATTGGACAGGAGAGAGAGAGAGAGTCCGGGACTACTGGACAGGAGACAGAGAGAGAGGCCGGGACTACTGGACAGGAGTCAGAGAGAGAGAGTCCGGGACTACTGGACAGGAGAGAGAGAGAGAGAGTCCGGGACTACTGGACAGGAGAGAGAGAGAGAGTCCGGGACTACTGGACAGGAGAGAGAGAGAGAGGCCGGGACTACTGGACAGGAGTCAGAGAGAGAGAGGCCGGGACTACTGGACAGGAGAGAGAGAGAGAGTCCGGGACTACTGGAGAGGAGAGCGCGAGAGAGTCCAGGACCACTGGACAAGAGAGAGAGAGAGTGAGAGTCCAGGACTCTGGACAGGAGCGCGAGAGAGTCCAGGACCACTGGACAGGAGAGAGTGAGAGTCCAGGACCCTGGGCAGGAGCGAGAGAGAGTCCAGGACCACTGGACAGGAGAGAGAGAGAGTCCAGGACCACTGGACAGGAGAGAGAGAGAGTCCAGGACCACTGGACAGGAGAGAGAGAGAGTCCGGGACCAGTGGACAGGAGAGACAGAGAGTGAGCCCAGGTCAGGAGGAGAGAGAGAGAGAGGGAGAGTCCGGGACCTCTGGAAAGGAGAGAGTGAGAGTCCAGGACCCTGGGCAGGAGCAAGAGAGAGTCCTGGACCACTGGACAGGTGAGAGAGAGAGTCCGGGACCCCTTGACAGTGGAGAGAGAGAGAGTCCGGGACCCCTGGACAGGAGAGAGAGAGAGTCCAGGACCCTGGGCAGGAGCGAGAGAGAGTCCAGGACCACTGGACAGGAGAGAGAGAGAGTCCAGGACCACTGGACAGGAGAGAGAGAGAGTCCAGGACCAGTGGACAGGAGAGACAGAGAGTGAGCCCAGGTCAGGAGGAGAGAGAGAGGGAGAGTCCGGGACCTCTGGACAGGAGCGAGAGAGAGTCCAGGACCACTGGACAGGAGCGAGAGAGAGTCCAGGACCACTGGACAGGAGAGAGAGAGAGTCCAGGACCACTGGACAGGAGAGAGAGAGAGTCCGGGACCAGTGGACAGGAGAGACAGAGAGTGAGCCCAGGTCAGGAGGAGAGAGAGAGAGGGAGAGTCCGGGACCTCTGGACAGGAGAGAGTGAGAGTCCAGGACCCTGGGCAGGAGAGAGTGAGAGTCCAGGACCCTGGGCAGGAGCGAGAGAGAGTCCAGGACCAGTGGACAGGAGAGACAGAGAGTGAGCCCAGGTCAGGAGGAGAGAGAGAGAGAGGGAGAGTCCGGGACCTCTGGAAAGGAGAGAGTGAGAGTCCAGGACCCTGGGCAGGAGCAAGAGAGAGTCCTGGACCACTGGACAGGTGAGAGAGAGAGTCCGGGACCCCTTGACAGTGGAGAGAGAGAGAGTCCGGGACCCCTGGACAGGAGAGAGAGAGAGTCCAGGACCTCTGGACAGGAGAGAGAGAGAGTCCGGGACCCCTTGACAGTGGAGAGAGAGAGAGTCCAGGACCCCTGGACAGGAGAGAGAGTGAGAGAAACCATGAGTTCAGGACCCCTGGACAGGAGAGATTGAGACAGTCCAGGCCCCCTGGACAGGAGAGATTGAGAGAGTCCAGGACCCTGGACTGGAGCGAGAGAGAGTCCAGGACCTCTGGACAGGAGAGAGAGAGAGTCCGGGACCCCTTGACAGTGGAGAGAGAGAGAGTCCGAGACCCCTGGACAGGAGAGAGAGTGAGAGGGAGAGTCCGGGATCTCTGCACAGGATGGAGAGAGTCCGGGACCCTGGACATGATGGACAGAGTCCGGGACCCCTTGACAGTGGAGAAAGAGAGAGAGTCCGGGACCTCTGGACAGGAGAGAGTGAGAGACCAGGACCCCTGGACAGGAGAGAGAGAGAGTGAGAGTCCAGGACTCTGGACAGGAAAGAGAGAGAGCCCAGGACAGGAGGGGAGAGAGAGAGTCCAGGACCCCTGGACAGGAGAGAGAGAGAGTGAGAGTCCAGGACTCTGGACAGGAGAGAGAGAGAGAGAGTCCAGGACCCCTGGACAGGAGAGAGAGAGAGAGAGTCCAGGACCCCTGGACAGGAGAGAGAGAGTGAGAGCCCTGGACAGGAGAGAGAGAGAGTCCAGGACCACTGGACAGGAGAGAGAGAGAGTCAAGGACCACTAGACAGGAGAGACAGAGAGTGAGCCCAGGTCAGGAGGAGAGAGAGAGAGTCCAGGATCCCTGGACAGGGTAGAGAGAGAGAGGGAGAGTCCGGGATTTCTGGACAGGATGGAGAGAGTCCGGGACCTCTGGACAGGAGAGAGTGAGAGTCCAGGACCCCTGGACAGGAAAGAGAGAGAGAGTGAGAGTCCAGGACTCTGGACAGGAGAGAGAGAGAGAGAGCCCAGGACAGGAGGGGAGAGAGAGAGTCCAGGACCCCTGGACAGGAGAGAGAGAGAGTGAGAGTCCAGGACTCTGGACAGGAGAGAGACAGAGAGAGAGAGAGTCCAGGACCCCTGGACAGGAGCGAGAGAGAGTCCAGGACCACTGGACAGGAGAGACAGAGAGTCCAGGACCACTGGACAGGAGAGAAAGAGTCCAGGACCCCTGTACAGGAGAGAGAGAGAGTGAGAGTCCTGGACCCTGGACAGGAGCGAGAGAGAGTCCAGGACCACTGGACAGGAGAGACAGAGAGTGAGCCCAGGTCAGGAGCAGAGAGAGAGAGAGAGTCCGGGATCCCTGGACAGGGGAGAGAGAGAGAGAGTCCAGGACCCTGGACAGGAGAGAGAGAGAGAGAGAGCCCAAGTCAGGAGGAGAGAGAGAGAGAGTCCAGGACCCCTGGACAGGAGAGAGAGAGAGTGAGAGTCCAGGACCCTGGACAGGAGAGAGTGAGAGTCCAGGACCCGTGGACAGGAGTGAGAGAGAGTGAGAGTCCAGGACACTGGACAGGAGAGAGAGAGAGTCAAGGACGCTGGACAGGAGAGAGAGAGAGTCCAGGACCAGTGGACAGGAGAGACAGAGAGTGAGCCCAGGTCAGGAGGAGAGAGAGAGAGAGAGAGTCCAGGACCCCTGGACAGGAGAGAGAGAGAGTGAGAGTCCAGGACCACTGGATAGGAGAGAGAGAGAGTCCAGGACCACTGGACAGGAGAGAGAGAGAGTCCGGGACCCCTTGACAGTGGAGAGAGAGAGAGTCCGGGACCCCTGGACAGGAGAGAGAGTGAGAGAAACAGTGAGTTCAGGACCCCTGGACAGGAGAGATTGAGAGAGTCCAGGACCTCTGGACAGGAGCGAGAGAGAGTCCGGGACCACTGGACGGGAGAGAGAGAGAGAGTCCGGGACCACTGGACGGGAGAGAGAGAGAGAGAGAGTCCAGGACCCCAGGACAGGAGAGGGAGAGGGTCCTGAACCCTGGACAGGAGAGCGAGAGAGTCCTGGACCCTGGACAGGAGAGAGAGAGAGTCCAGGACTACTGGACAGGAGAGTGAGAGTCCAGGACCCCTGGACAGGAGCGAGAGAGAGTCCAGGACCCCTGGACAGGAGAGAGTGAGAGTCCAGGACCCTGGACAGGAGCGAGAGAGAGTCCAGGACCCTGGACAGGAGCACGAGAGAGAGTCGAGGACCACTGGACAGGAGCGAGAGAGAGTCCAGGACCCCTGTACAGGCGAGTGAGCGTCCAGGACGCCTGGACAGGAGCGAGAGAGAGTCCAGGACCCCTGGACAGGAGCGAGAGAGAGTCCAGGACCCCTGAACAGGAGAGAGAGAGTCCAGGACTCCTGGACAGTAGCGAGAGAGAGTCCAGGACCCCTGGACAGGAGAGAGAGAGTCCAGGAACCCTGGACAGGAGAGAGAGTGAGAGTCCGGGACCCCTGGACAGCAGCCAGAGAGTGTCCAGGACCCCTGGATAGGAGAGAGAGGGAGAGTCCTGGACCACTGCACAGCAGAGAGAGAGAGGGAGATCCCAGGTCGGGAGGAGAGAGAGAGAGTCCCCAGGAGAGCGAGAGAGAGAGTCCAGGACCCTGGAAAGGAGCGAGAGAGAGTCCAGGACCCCTGGACAGGAGTGAGAGAGAGTGAGAGTCCTGGACCCTGGACAGGAGAGAGAGAGAGTCCAGGACCCCTGGACAGGAGTGAGAGAGAGTGAGAGTCCTGGACCCTGGACAGGAGAGAGAGAGAGTCCGGAACCCCGGAACAGGGGAGAGAGAGTCCGGGACCCCTTGACAGTGGAGAGAGAGAGAGTCCGGGACCACTGGACAGGAGAGAGGGAGAGAGAGAGTCCAGGACCCCTGGACAGGAGAGAGAGAGAGAGAGTCCAGGACCCCTGGACAGGAGAGAGAGAGAGAGAGTCCTGGACCCTGGACAGGAGAGAGAGAGAGTCCAGGACTACTGGACAGGAGAGAGAGAGAGTCCAGGACCACTGGACAGGAGCGAGAGAGATTCCAGGACCACTGTACAGGAGAGAGAGAGAGTCCAGGACCCTGGACAGGAGCACGAGAGAGAGTCCAGGACCACTGGACAGGAGCGAGAGAGAGTCCAGAACCCCTGGACAGGAGAGAGAGAGTCCAGGACCCTGGACAGGAGAGAGAGAGTCCAGGACCCTGGACAGGAGAGAGAGAGTCCAGGACCCCTTGACAGTGGAGAGAGAGAGAGTCCGGGACCCCTGGACAGAAGAGGGAGTGAGAGTCCAGGACCCCTGGACAGGAGCGAGAGAGGGTCCAGCACCCCTGGATAGGAGAGAGAGAGAGACTCCTGGACCACTGTACAGCAGAGAGAGAGAGGGAGATCCCAGGTCGGGAGGAGAGAGAGAGAGTCCCCAGGAGAGAGAGAGAGAGAGTCCAAGACCCTGGACAGGAGCGAGAGAGTGTCCAGGACCACTGGACAGGAGTGAGAGAGAGTGAGAGTCCTGGACCCTGGACAGGAGAGAGAGAGAGTCCGGGACCCCGGAACAGGGGAGAGAGAGTCCGGGACCCCTTGACAGTGGAGAGAGAGAGAGTCCGGGACCCCTGGACAGGAGAGAGAGTGAGAGAAATAGTGAGTTCAGGACCCTGGACAGGAGCGAGAGTCCTGGACGCTGGACAGGAGAGAGAGAGAGTCCAGGACCCCGGAACAGGGGAGAGAGAGTCCAGGACCCCTTGACAGTGGAGGGAAAGAGAGTCCGGGACCCCTGGACAGGAGAGAGAGAGAGTCCAGGACCTCTGGACCGGAGAGAGAGAGAGTCGGGGACCCCTTGACAGTGGAGAGAGAGAGTCCGGGACCCTTGGACAGGAGAGAGAGAGAGTCCAGGACCTCTGGACCGGAGAGAGAGAGAGTCGGGGACCCCTTGACAGTGGAGAGAGAGAGAGTCCGGGACCCCTGGACAGGAGAGAGAGTGAGAGAAACAGTGAGTTCAGGACCCCTTGACAGTGGAGAGAGAGAGTCCGGGACCCCTTGACAGTGGAGAGAGAGAGTCCGGGACCCTTGGACAGGAGAGAGAGAGAGTCCAGGACCTCTGGACCGGAGAGAGAGAGAGTCGGGGACCCCTTGACAGTGGAGAGAGAGAGAGTCCGGGACCCCTGGACAGGAGAGAGAGTGAGAGAAACAGTGAGTTCAGGACCCCTGGACAGGAGAGATTGAGACAGTCCAGGACCCCTGGATAGGAGAGAGAGAGAGTGAGAGTCCAGGACCCTGGGCAGGAGAGAGTGAGAGTCCAGGACCACTGGACAGGAGAGAGAGAGAGTCTGGGACCCCTTGACAGTGGAGAGAGAGAGAGTCCGGGACCCCTGGACAGGAGAGAGAGAGTCCCGGACCTCTGGACGGAGAGAGAGAGAGTCCGGGACCCCTTGACAGTGGAGAGAGAGAGAGGCCGGGACCCTTGGACAGGAGAGAGAGAGAGTCCAGGACCTCTGGACAGGAGAGAGAGAGAGTCCGGGACCCCTTGACAGTGGAGTGAGAGAGAGTCCGGGACCCCTGGGCAGGAGAGAGAGTGAGAGAAACCATGAGTTCAGGACCCCTGGACAGGAGAGATTGAGACAGTCCAGGACCCCTGGATAGGAGTTATTGAGAGAGTCCAGGACCCTTGACAGTGGAGAGAGAGAGAGTCCGGGACCCCTTGACAGTGGAGAGAGAGAGAGTCCGGGACCCTTGGACAGGAGAGAGAGTGAGAGTCCAGGACCTCTGGACGGAGAGAGAGAGAGTCCGGGACCCCTTGACAGTGGAGAGAGAGAGAGTCCGGGACCCTTGGACAGGAGAGAGAGAGAGTCCAGGACCTCTGGACAGGAGAGAGAGAGTCCAGGACTCCTGGACAGTAGCGAGAGAGAGTCCAGGACCCCTGGACAGGAGAGAGAGAGTCCAGGACCCCTGGACAGCAGCCAGAGAGTGTCCAGGACCCCTGGATAGGAGAGAGAGGGAGAGTCCTGGACCACTGCACAGCAGAGAGAGAGAGGGAGATCCCAGGTCGGGAGGAGAGAGAGAGAGTCCCCAGGAGAGCGAGAGAGAGAGTCCAGGACCCTGGAAAGGAGCGAGAGAGAGTCCAGGACCCCTGGACAGGAGTGAGAGAGAGTGAGAGTCCTGGACCCTGGACAGGAGAGAGAGAGAGTCCGGAACCCCGGAACAGGGGAGAGAGAGTCCGGGACCCCTTGACAGTGGAGAGAGAGAGAGTCCGGGACCACTGGACAGGAGAGAGGGAGAGAGAGTGTCCAGGACCCCTGGACAGGAGAGAGAGAGAGAGAATCCAGGACCCCTGGACAGGAGAGAGAGAGAGAGAGTCCTGGACCCTGGACAGGAGAGAGAGAGAGTCCAGGACTACTGGACAGGAGAGAGAGAGAGTCCAGGACCCCTGGACAGGAGCGAGAGAGATTCCAGGACCACTGTACAGGAGGGAGAGAGAGTCCAGGACCCTGGACAGGAGCACGAGAGAGAGTCCAGGACCACTGGACAGGAGCGAGAGAGAGTCCAGAACCCCTGGACAGGAGAGAGAGAGTCCAGGACCCTGGACAGGAGAGAGAGAGTCCAGGACCCTGGACAGGAGAGACAGAGTCCAGGACCCCTTGACAGTGGAGAGAGAGAGAGTCCGGGACACCTGGACAGAAGAGGGAGTGAGAGTCCAGGACCCCTGGACAGGAGCGAGAGAGGGTCCAGCACCCCTGGATAGGAGAGAGAGAGAGACTCCTGGACCACTGTACAGCAGAGAGAGAGAGGGAGATCCCAGGTCGGGAGGAGAGAGAGAGAGTCCCCAGGAGAGAGAGAGAGAGAGTCCAAGACCCTGGACAGGAGCGAGAGAGTGTCCAGGACCACTGGACAGGAGTGAGAGAGAGTGAGAGTCCTGGACCCTGGACAGGAGAGAGAGAGAGTCCGGGACCCCGGAACAGGGGAGAGAGAGTCCGGGACCCCTTGACAGTGGAGAGAGAGAGAGTCCGGGACCCCTGGACAGGAGAGAGAGTGAGAGAAATAGTGAGTTCAGGACCCCTGGACAGGAGAGATTGAGAGAGTCCAGGACCCTGGACAGGAGCGAGAGAGAGTCCAGGACCACTGGACAAGAAGGAGAGAGAGTCCAGGACCCTGGACAGGAGAGAGAGAGAGTCCGGAACCCCGGAACAGGGGAGAGAGAGTCCGGGACCCCTTGACAGTGGAGAGAGAGAGAGTCCGGGACCACTGGACAGGAGAGAGGGAGAGAGAGAGTCCAGGACCCCTGGACAGGAGAGAGAGAGAGAGAGTCCAGGACCCCTGGACAGGAGAGAGAGAGAGAGAGTCCTGGACCCTGGACAGGAGAGAGAGAGAGTCCAGGACTACTGGACAGGAGAGAGAGAGAGTCCAGGACCCCTGGACAGGAGCGAGAGAGATTCCAGGACCACTGTACAGGAGGGAGAGAGAGTCCAGGACCCTGGACAGGAGCACGAGAGAGAGTCCAGGACCACTGGACAGGAGCGAGAGAGAGTCCAGAACCCCTGGACAGGAGAGAGAGAGTCCAGGACCCTGGACAGGAGAGAGAGAGTCCAGGACCCTGGACAGGAGAGACAGAGTCCAGGACCCCTTGACAGTGGAGAGAGAGAGAGTCCGGGACACCTGGACAGAAGAGGGAGTGAGAGTCCAGGACCCCTGGACAGGAGCGAGAGAGGGTCCAGCACCCCTGGATAGGAGAGAGAGAAAGACTCCTGGACCACTGTACAGCAGAGAGAGAGAGGGAGATCCCAGGTCGGGAGGAGAGAGAGAGAGTCCCCAGGAGAGAGAGAGAGAGAGTCCAAGACCCTGGACAGGAGCGAGAGAGTGTCCAGGACCACTGGACAGGAGTGAGAGAGAGTGAGAGTCCTGGACCCTGGACAGGAGAGAGAGAGAGTCCGGGACCCCGGAACAGGGGAGAGAGAGTCCGGGACCCCTTGACAGTGGAGAGAGAGAGAGTCCGGGACCCCTGGACAGGAGAGAGAGTGAGAGAAATAGTGAGTTCAGGACCCCTGGACAGGAGAGATTGAGAGAGTCCAGGACCCTGGACAGGAGCGAGAGAGAGTCCAGGACCACTGGACAAGAAGGAGAGAGAGTCCAGGACCCTGGACAGGAGAGAGAGAGAGTCCGGGACCCCGGAACAGGGGAGAGAGAGTCTGGGACCCCTTGACAGTGGAGAAAGAGAGAGAGTCCGGGACCCCTGGACAGGAGAGAGAGAGAGTCCAGGACCTCTGGACAGGAGAGAGAGAGAGAGAGTCCAGGACCCCTGGACAAGAGAGAGAGAGAGATGCCAGGATCTCTGGACAGGAGAGAGAGAGAGTCCGGGACCCCTGGACAGGAGAGAGGGAGAGAGAGAGTCCAGGACCCCTGGACAGGAGAGAGAGAGAGTCCAGGACCACTGGACAAGAAGGAGAGAGAGTCCAGGACCCTGGACAGGAGAGAGAGAGAGTCCAGGACCACTGGACAAGAAGGAGAGAGAGTCCAGGACCCTGGACAGGAGAGAGAGAGAGTCCGGGACCCCGGAACAGGGGAGAGAGAGTCCGGGACCCCTTGACAGTGGAGAGAGAGAGAGTCCGGGACCCCTGGACAGGAGAGAGAGTGAGAGAAATAGTGAGTTCAGGACCCCTGGACAGGAGAGATTGAGAGAGTCCAGGACCCTGGACAGGAGCGAGAGAGAGTCCAGGACCACTGGACAAGAAGGAGAGAGAGTCCAGGACCCTGGACAGGAGAGAGAGAGAGTCCGGAACCCCGGAACAGGGGAGAGAGAGTCCGGGACCCCTTGACAGTGGAGAGAGAGAGAGTCCGGGACCACTGGACAGGAGAGAGGGAGAGAGAGAGTCCAGGACCCCTGGACAGGAGAGAGAGAGAGAGAGTCCAGGACCCCTGGACAGGAGAGAGAGAGAGAGAGTCCTGGACCCTGGACAGGAGAGAGAGAGAGTCCAGGACTACTGGACAGGAGAGAGAGAGAGTCCAGGACCCCTGGACAGGAGCGAGAGAGATTCCAGGACCACTGTACAGGAGGGAGAGAGAGTCCAGGACCCTGGACAGGAGCACGAGAGAGAGTCCAGGACCACTGGACAGGAGCGAGAGAGAGTCCAGAACCCCTGGACAGGAGAGAGAGAGTCCAGGACCCTGGACAGGAGAGAGAGAGTCCAGGACCCTGGACAGGAGAGACAGAGTCCAGGACCCCTTGACAGTGGAGAGAGAGAGAGTCCGGGACACCTGGACAGAAGAGGGAGTGAGAGTCCAGGACCCCTGGACAGGAGCGAGAGAGGGTCCAGCACCCCTGGATAGGAGAGAGAGAGAGACTCCTGGACCACTGTACAGCAGAGAGAGAGAGGGAGATCCCAGGTCGGGAGGAGAGAGAGTCCCCAGGAGAGAGAGAGAGAGAGTCCAAGACCCTGGACAGGAGCGAGAGAGTGTCCAGGACCACTGGACAGGAGTGAGAGAGAGTGAGAGTCCTGGACCCTGGACAGGAGAGAGAGAGAGTCCGGGACCCCGGAACAGGGGAGAGAGAGTCCGGGACCCCTTGACAGTGGAGAGAGAGAGAGTCCGGGACCCCTGGACAGGAGAGAGAGTGAGAGAAATAGTGAGTTCAGGACCCCTGGACAGGAGAGATTGAGAGAGTCCAGGACCCTGGACAGGAGCGAGAGAGAGTCCAGGACCACTGGACAAGAAGGAGAGAGAGTCCAGGACCCTGGACAGGAGAGAGAGAGAGTCCGGAACCCCGGAACAGGGGAGAGAGAGTCCGGGACCCCTTGACAGTGGAGAGAGAGAGAGAGTCCGGGACCCCTGGACAGGAGAGAGAGAGAGTCCAGGACCTCTGGACAGGAGAGAGAGAGAGAGAGTCCAGGACCCCTGGACAAGAGAGAGAGAGAGATGCCAGGATCTCTGGACAGGAGAGAGAGAGAGTCCGGGACCCCTGGACAGGAGAGAGGGAGAGAGAGAGTCCAGGACCCCTGGACAGGAGAGAGAGAGAGTCCAGGACCACTGGACAAGAAGGAGAGAGAGTCCAGGACCCTGGACAGGAGAGAGAGAGAGTCCAGGACCACTGGACAAGAAGGAGAGAGAGTCCAGGACCCTGGACAGGAGAGAGAGAGAGTCCGGGACCCCGGAACAGGGGAGAGAGAGTCCGGGACCCCTTGACAGTGGAGAGAGAGAGAGAGTCCGGGACCCCTGGACAGGAGAGAGAGAGAGTCCAGGACCTCTGGACAGGAGAGAGAGAGAGAGAGTCCAGGACCCCTGGACAAGAGAGAGAGAGAGATGCCAGGATCTCTGGACAGGAGAGAGAGAGAGTCCGGGACCCCTGGACAGGAGAGAGGGAGAGAGAGAGTCCAGGACCCCTGGACAGGAGAGAGAGAGAGAGAGTCCAGGACCCCTGGACAAGAGAGAGAGAGAGATGCCAGGATCTCTGGACAGGAGAGAGAGAGAGTCCGGGACCCCTGGACCGGAGAGAGAGAGAGTCGGGGACCCCTTGACAGGAGAGAGAGTGAGAGAAACAGTGAGTTCAGGACCCCTGGACGGGAGAGATTGAGACAGTCCAGGACCCCTGGATAGGAGAGAGAGAGAGTCTGGGACCCCTTGACAGTGGAGAGAGAGAGAGTCCGGGACCCCTGGACAGGAGAGAGAGAGAGAGTCCCGGACCTCTGGACAGGAGAGAAAGAGAGTCCGGGACCCCTTGACAGTGGAGAGAGAGAGAGTCCGGGACCCCTGGACCGGAGAGAGAGAGAGTCGGGGACCCCTTGACAGGAGAGAGAGTGAGAGAAACAGTGAGTTCAGGACCCCTGGACGGGAGAGATTGAGACAGTCCAGGACCCCTGGATAGGAGAGAGAGAGAGTGAGAGTCCAGGAGCCTGGGCAGGAGAGAGTGAGAGTCCAGGACCACTGGACAGGAGAGAGAGAGAGTCTGGGACCCCTTGACAGTGGAGAGAGAGAGAGTCCGGGACCCCTGGACAGGAGAGAGAGAGAGAGTCCCGGTCCTCTGGACGGAGAGAGAGAGAGTCCGGGACCCCTTGACAGTGGAGAGAGAGAGAGTCCGGGACCCCTGGACAGGGGAGAGAGTGAGAGAAAACATGAGTTCAGGACCCCTGGACAGGAGAGATTGAAACAGTCCAGGACCCCTGGATAGGAGTTATTGAGAGAGTCCAGGACCCTTGACAGTGGAGAGAGAGAGAGTCCGGGACCCCTTGACAGTGGAGAGAGAGAGAGTCCGGGACCCTTGGACAGGAGAGAGAGTGAGAGTCCAGGACCTCTGGACGGAGAGAGAGAGAGTCCGGGACCCCTTGACAGTGGAGAGAGAGAGAGTCCGGGACCCTTGGACAGGAGAGAGAGAGAGTCCAGGACCTCTGGACAGGAGAGAGAGAGAGTCCGGGACCCCTTGACAGTGGAGAGAGACAGAGTCCGGGACCCCTGGACAGGAGAGAGAGTGAGAGAAACCATGAGTTCAGGACCCCTGGACAGGAGAGATTGAGACAGTCCAGGACCCCTGGACTGGAGCGAGAGAGAGTCCAGGACCTCTGGACAGGAGAGAGAGAGACTCCAGGACCACTGGACAGGAGAGAGTGAGAGTCCAGGACCCCTGGACAGGAGTTATTCAGAGAGTCCAGGACCCTTGACAGTGGAGAGAGAGAGAGTCCGGGACCCTGGGCAGGAGCGAGAGAGAGTGAGAGTCCAGGACTCTGGGCAGGAGCGAGAGAGAGTCCAGGACCACTGGACAGGAGAGAGAGTCCAGGACGACTGGACAGGAGAGAGAGAGAGTCCAGGACCACTGGACAGGAGAGAGTGAGTGTCCAGGACCACTGGACAGGAGAGACAGTGAGCGAGCCCAGGTCAGGAGGAGAGAGAGAGGGAGAGTCCGGAACCTCTGGACAGGGGACAGAGAGAGGGAAAGAGAGAGAGTCCGGAACCCCCTGACAGTGGAAAGAGAGAGAGTCCGGGACCCCTGGACAGTGGAAAGAGAGAGAGTCCGGGACCCCTGGACAGTGGAGAGATAGAGAGAGAGAGTCCGGGACCCCTGGACAGGGGAGAGAAAGAGTGAGAGTCCGCGACCCCTCGACAGTGGAGAGAGAGAGAGTCCGGGACCCCTGGACAGGAGAGATTGAGACAGTCCAGGACCCTGGACAGGAGCGAGAGAGAGTCCAGGACCCCTGGACAGGAGTGAGAGAGAGTCCAGGACCACTGGACAAGAGAGAGAGAGAGTCCGGGACCACGGGACAGGAGAGAGAGTGAGAGTCCAGGACCCCTGGACAGGAGCGAGAGAGATTCCAGGACCACTGGACAGGAGAGAGAGAGAGTCCAGGACCACTGGACAGGAGAGAGAGAGAGAGAGAGTGAGAGTCCAGGACCCTGGACAGGAGCGAGACAGAGTCCAGGACCACTGGACAAGAGAGATAGAGAGAGTGAGAGTCCAGAACTCTGGACAGGAGCGCGAGAGAGTCCAGGACCACTGGACAGGAGAGAGTGAGAGTCCAGGACTCTGGGCAGGAGCGAGAGAGAGTCCAGGACCACTGGACAGGGGAGAGAGAGAGTCCAGGACCACTGGACAGGAGAGAGAGAGAGTCCAGGACCAGTGGACAGGAGAGACAGAGAGTGAGCCCAGGTCAGGAGGAGAGAGAGAGAGAGTGAGAGTCCGGGACCTCTGGACAGGAGAGAGTGAGAGTCCAGGACCCTGGGCAGGAGCAAGTGAGAGTCCAGGACCACTGGACAGGTGAGAGAGAGAGTCCGGGACCCCTTGACAGGTGTGAGAGAGAGTCCAGGACCACTGGACAAGAGAGAGAGAGAGTCCGGGACCACGGGACAGGAGAGAGAGTGAGAGTCCAGGACCCCTGGACAGGAGCGAGAGAGATTCCAGGACCACTGGACAGGAGAGAGAGAGAGTCCAGGACCACTGGACAGGAGAGAGAGAGAGAGAGAGTGAGAGTCCAGGACCCTGGACAGGAGCGAGACAGAGTCCAGGACCACTGGACAAGAGAGAGAGAGAGTGAGAGTCCAGAACTCTGGACAGGAGCGCGAGAGAATCCAGGACCACTGGACAGGAGAGAGTGAGAGTCCAGGACCCTGGGCAGGAGCGAGAGAGAGTCCAGGACAAGTGGACAGGTGAGACAGAGAGTGAGCCCAGGTCAGGAGGAGAGAGAGAGAGAGTGAGAGTCCGGGACCTCTGGACAGGAGAGAGTGAGAGTCCAGGACCCTGGGCAGGAGCAAGAGAGAGTCCAGGACCACTGGACAGGTGAGAGAGAGAGTCCGGGACCCCTTGACAGTGGAAAGAGAGAGAGTCCGGGACCCCTGGACAGGAGAGAGAGAGAGTCCAGGACCTCTGGACAGGAGAGAGAGAGAGTCCGGGACCCCTTGACAGTGGAGAGAGAGAGAGTCCGGGACCCCTGGACAGGAGAGAGAGTGAGAGAAACCATGAGTTCAGGACCCCTGGACAGGAGAGATTGAGACAGTCCAGGACCCCTGGACTGGAGCGAGAGAGAGTCCAGGACCTCTGGACAGGAGAGAGAGAGTCCAGGACCCCTGGAGAGGAGAGTGAGAGTCCAGGACCCCTGGACAGGAGCGAGAGAGAGTCCAGGACCCTGGACAGGAGAGAGAGAGTCCAGGACCCTGGACAGGAGAGAGAGAGTCCTGGACCCTGGACAGGAGAGAGAGAGTCCAGGACCCCTTGACAGTGGAGAGAGAGAGAGTCCGGGACCCCTGGACAGGAGAGAGAGAGTCCAGGACCCCTTGACAGTGGAGAGAGAGAGAGTCCGGGACCCCTGGACAGAAGAGGGAGTGAGAGTCCAGGACCCCTGGACAGGAGAGAGAGAGTCCAGGACCCTGGACAGGAGAGAGAGAGTCCAGGACCCTGGACAGGAGAGAGAGAGTCCAGGACCCCTTGACAGTGGAGAGAGAGAGAGTCCGGGACCCCTGGACAGAAGAGGGAGTGAGAGTCCAGGACCCCTGGACAGGAGCGAGAGAGGGTCCAGCACCCCTGGATAGGAGAGAGAGAGAGACTCCTGGACCACTGTACAGCAGAGAGAGAGAGGGAGATCCCAGGTCGGGAGGAGAGAGAGAGAGTCCCCAGGAGAGAGAGAGAGAGAGTCCAGGACCCTGGACAGGAGCGAGAGAGTGTCCAGGACCACTGGACAGGAGTGAGAGAGAGTGAGAGTCCTGGACCCTGGACAGGAGAGAGAGAGAGTCCGGGACCCCAGAACAGGGGAGAGAGAGTCCGAGACCCCTTGACAGTGGAGAGAGAGAGAGTCCGGGACCCCTGGACAGGAGAGAGAGTGAGAGAAATAGTGAGTTCAGGACCCTGGACTGGAGAGATTGAGAGAGTCCAGGACCCTGGACAGGAGCGAGAGAGAGTCCAGGACCACTGGACAAGAAGGAGAGAGAGTCCAGGACCCTGGACAGGAGCACGAGAGAGAGTCGAGGACCACTGGACAGGAGCGAGAGAGAGTCCGGGACCCCTTGACAGTGGAGAGAGAGAGAGAGTCCGGGACCCTTGGACAGGAGAGAGAGAGAGAGTCCAGGACCTCTGGACCGGAGAGAGAGAGAGTCGGGGACCCCTTGACAGTGGAGAGAGAGGGAGTCCGGGACCCCTGAACAGGAGAGAGAGAGTCTGGGACCCCTTGACAGTGGAGAAAGAGAGAGAGTCCGGGACCCCTGGACAGGAGAGAGAGAGAGTCCAGGACCTCTGGACAGGAGAGAGAGAGAGATGCCAGGATCTCTGGACAGGAGAGAGAGAGAGTCCGGGACCCCTGGACAGGAGAGAGGGAGAGAGAGAGTCCAGGACCCCTGGACAGGAGAGAGAGAGAGTCCAGGACCACTGGACAAGAAGGAGAGAGAGTCCAGGACCCTGGACAGGAGAGAGAGAGAGTCCAGGACCACTGGACAAGAAGGAGAGAGAGTCCAGGACCCTGGACAGGAGAGAGAGAGAGTCCGGGACCCCGGAACAGGGGAGAGAGAGTCCGGGACCCCTTGACAGTGGAGAGAGAGAGAGAGTCCGGGACCCCTGGACAGGAGAGAGAGTGAGAGAAATAGTGAGTTCAGGACCCCTGGACAGGAGAGATTGAGAGAGTCCAGGACCCTGGACAGGAGCGAGAGAGAGTCCAGGACCACTGGACAAGAAGGAGAGAGAGTCCAGGACCCTGGACAGGAGAGAGAGAGAGTCCGGAACCCCGGAACAGGGGAGAGAGAGTCCGGGACCCCTTGACAGTGGAGAGAGAGAGAGTCCGGGACCACTGGACAGGAGAGAGGGAGAGAGAGAGTCCAGGACCCCTGGACAGGAGAGAGAGAGAGAGAGTCCAGGACCCCTGGACAGGAGAGAGAGAGAGAGAGTCCTGGACCCTGGACAGGAGAGAGAGAGAGTCCAGGACTACTGGACAGGAGAGAGAGAGAGTCCAGGACCCCTGGACAGGAGCGAGAGAGATTCCAGGACCACTGTACAGGAGGGAGAGAGAGTCCAGGACCCTGGACAGGAGCACGAGAGAGAGTCCAGGACCACTGGACAGGAGCGAGAGAGAGTCCAGAACCCCTGGACAGGAGAGAGAGAGTCCAGGACCCTGGACAGGAGAGAGAGAGTCCAGGACCCTGGACAGGAGAGACAGAGTCCAGGACCCCTTGACAGTGGAGAGAGAGAGAGTCCGGGACACCTGGACAGAAGAGGGAGTGAGAGTCCAGGACCCCTGGACAGGAGCGAGAGAGGGTCCAGCACCCCTGGATAGGAGAGAGAGAGAGACTCCTGGACCACTGTACAGCAGAGAGAGAGAGGGAGATCCCAGGTCGGGAGGAGAGAGAGAGAGTCCCCAGGAGAGAGAGAGAGAGAGTCCAAGACCCTGGACAGGAGCGAGAGAGTGTCCAGGACCACTGGACAGGAGTGAGAGAGAGTGAGAGTCCTGGACCCTGGACAGGAGAGAGAGAGAGTCCGGGACCCCGGAACAGGGGAGAGAGAGTCCGGGACCCCTTGACAGTGGAGAGAGAGAGAGTCCGGGACCCCTGGACAGGAGAGAGAGTGAGAGAAATAGTGAGTTCAGGACCCCTGGACAGGAGAGATTGAGAGAGTCCAGGACCCTGGACAGGAGCGAGAGAGAGTCCAGGACCACTGGACAAGAAGGAGAGAGAGTCCAGGACCCTGGACAGGAGAGAGAGAGAGTCCGGGACCCCGGAACAGGGGAGAGAGAGTCCGGGACCCCTTGACAGTGGAGAGAGAGAGAGAGTCCGGGACCCCTGGACAGGAGAGAGAGAGAGTCCAGGACCTCTGGACAGGAGAGAGAGAGAGAGAGTCCAGGACCCCTGGACAAGAGAGAGAGAGAGATGCCAGGATCTCTGGACAGGAGAGAGAGAGAGTCCGGGACCCCTGGACAGGAGAGAGGGAGAGAGAGAGTCCAGGACCCCTGGACAGGAGAGAGAGAGAGTCCAGGACCACTGGACAAGAAGGAGAGAGAGTCCAGGACCCTGGACAGGAGAGAGAGAGAGTCCAGGACCACTGGACAAGAAGGAGAGAGAGTCCAGGACCCTGGACAGGAGAGAGAGAGAGTCCGGGACCCCGGAACAGGGGAGAGAGAGTCCGGGACCCCTTGACAGTGGAGAGAGAGAGAGAGTCCGGGACCCCTGGACAGGAGAGAGAGAGAGTCCAGGACCTCTGGACAGGAGAGAGAGAGAGAGAGTCCAGGACCCCTGGACAGAGAGAGAGAGAGATGCCAGGATCTCTGGACAGGAGAGAGAGAGAGTCCGGGACCCCTGGACAGGAGAGAGGGAGAA